>NW_023502284.1:0-75231 GCF_013396075.1 Fusarium subglutinans
AGGAAAAATATAATTTAGGTATTAAAAGGTAAGGCTTTTTATAATTATTATAGCTTCTTTCTAATAGCTTTATTTTTTACTTACTAACCTTCCTTAATATTATCCTTTAAGCTAAAAAGGCCTTACTGCCTTTTACTTTTCCTTATAAAAATACTTCTTATAATTCCATTAAAAAATACCTTTATTATATTTCTTTATTTCCTTAATATATGTTAAATACTTTTTTTACTAATTTATTATAATTTAATTTTTTAAGACCTTAGGGTTATTAGGAAGATTATTTTATACCTAAGCTATTATTAACTATAGGTAGTCCTTTTATGCCCTTTTTAATACTAGCTTCTCTTTTAATAACTTTAGGAAATTTTACAGGCCTATACAGGTATATATAATTAGTATCTATCTATATATATTATACTTAGGCAGTAAAGAATATATTATTTAAAATTTCCTCTTAACTTAACTAAAGGTTAGCTTAATAATAATTTGCAGTTATAAGTAATATAGGTTATATAGTTCTTTCTTATTTTAAGGTCCTTTTAGGGATACCTTTTAGTTATTAAAATAATATTTAATATTAATATAAGGGACTAGAAGTCCTGTATAGGCACTAAAGCTAGTATCCCTAATATAGAATCTATTTATATATAATTTTAGGCTTTTTAACTAAGTATACTGTAATAATAAGGTATTATTAATAAAGCCCTTATAGCTAGTAAGGATGTATAAAAAGGTCCTATTAAGGCAAATAGTATAGAGGATATTTTATATTATTAAAGACTTTTTATTATACTATTTTCTTTAATTTTCTTTAGGGACCTAAGCTACTATATAAGTACTATTTATAGTACTAATATAGCTAAAAAAGTACTAATATTAAGGCTTAGTTATAGGCTTATTATTATAACCCCAGCGGTCCCATTACGTACACTCTATAAATTTCACTAATTAATATATCTCCTGCTAAAAACAATTAGCGCCAAGACCTTGCAATTATAATTAATTTAGTATAATTAGTTATAATTTAGTAAGATTACTACTAATCCTACTATAGACCTTACTAATTAACTTAAATTACTTAAGTATATATATATTTACTTAGTAGTAAATAGAACTTAGCTTACTAGCTATTAAGCTTACTAGCTATTAATAATACCTTTACCTTAATAAGCCTTACCTATACTATTAACTATTAAGAGATATAACTTTAAACTAACGTACTTAGTATAATGCCTTACGCAATCTGTAAATATAAACCTAGTATAGACTAGTTTCCCTATTTAAAACCCTAACTATTACATGTTAATAGCTTTTATTTAGACTGTACTGTATTTATACTAAGTAATATTATACTGTTAAGATATTTAGTAATACTAGCCTAGTACTTCCTTATACCAGAGCACTACCTAGCAATACTAAAGTAGCAGCTAAAATTTAGTAGCTTTATAATATAATCTAAACCTTACAAGCTTAGGTAAATAATTAGTAGAATACTGCAGTAACTAATAATAGCAGTAGCAAGGCTTAAGGGCAAGACCTTAAAGAAGCTTTAAAGCTACCTAAGCTAAAACCCTTTAAAGGACAAGTAATAAATATAATTCTATTCCTTACTAAAATAAAAAAATACTTTTACCTATTCCTAAATAAACTAAATACTACTACTAAGAAACTCTTATTTACTATACTACTAATTTAAAGAAGTATAAAAAAATAGTTTAAACTTATTATAAAGAACTACCTTAAGAATAAAAAAAACCTCTAGGATTAGGATACTTAAAATATCTTTATAGATTAGGATAATTTTAAATAAGTACTTAAGGACAATTTTAAAGTAGTTAATAAAGAATAATAAGCTATAGCTAAACTACTTATACTTAAGCAATAGAAGTTATATACAGCACACTTAGCCAAGTTCTAACAACTCTTAGCCAAGACTTAATAGAATAATAACGCTCTTATAGAAATCTATTACTAAAGTTTAAAAGAAGAAGTTAAGGATAAACTATACCTTGCAGATAGACCTGATAACCTAATAACTTATATTATAATAGTAATTAAAATTAATAAATAATAGTATAAATACAGATAAGAGAAAGCTAACTATAAGTATAGAAATAACTTTAACCTCTATTACCTTAATTAATAATATAATAATAATAACTAGGGTAACTTTTATAACTAAGGATAATAATAAGGTAATTACTATAATAATACCTTATATAGAATGTATATAGGACTAATATTACTTGGAGTAATATAGCCTGCTAATAATTAATAATAATAAGATATGTCTAAGTGTAAGTACTATAACTGTAACTAGTTCGGATATATAGCATAATAATGTCTAGAACTACGGAAACCACGGGATCCTAACTAAGGTAGGCAAACCCTAGGACTAACCTAGTAGTATAAACCTTAAATAGTATAATAAACCTAGACGCTAGGAATAGTGTAAGGCATGTACGATATGGCGGTAATAACTGCCCTGTATAAAGATAATATACTAAAAAAAGGATAGAACCTGAATAAAGGAAGCTTTATTAGGGAACTATAAGATAAGTTTCTAATATATAAAGAAGTAAATGTAAATAAACCTGATAAGAGAACTTGTAAAGAATAAAATTAGACCTAGTAAAAACGCTATTTACAGAGAATGGCAAATAAAGAGGAATACTGTAAGAAGATGGCCAGATATAAGGAAATAAGAAAACAGAAAATCCAGCAAGACGCAGAGTTAAAGGAATAACTAAATGCCTAAAGAAGATAACAGTGGCACGAAAAGAAGCTTAGCAAAACACAGACTTTAGGAATAATAAGATAAGGAAGCCTAGCTACCCCTAGTCAAGATAAGTAGAAGTAAGCCTTATAAACTATTAATAATATCCTAGCTAAAACCACGCTTTAGGATACAGAAAAAGCCTAGAGGATAGAACGTAAAGCCAGAGACTAACTCCACACATAACGCTATAAGAATAACAGAAGCATAGGATATAGAAAAGGTATAGCTAAACAAGCAGTATAATACCTCTATTATAAAGATAAAAAGATTAACTAAAAGTAAATAAAGAAGTATAAACTACTTTATAAGGAAAACGAGATAAAAACTTACCTTAGCTATAAAGATTTTTATATATAAGAAGCCAAGAAATATAGAGATACTAATATAATTAGTATAATACTAATTAAAGTATATTATACTAATAATACTATAAATCTACAATATAAGGAAAAAGAATTTAATTTATAAGATAATATATAAATACTTCCTATATATAAATAACACTAAGATATTTTATAGGTCTTTTATAAAAACTACTAGTATAATATAAATAAATAAAAAAAGCTTAATAATAACTATTTCCCAGTTATAATACTAGGAACCCCTAATAATAAGCTATACTTTAAGGAGGAAATAGAAGGATATTTACCCTTTATATAGTATAATAATCTTAAAGTGCTAGAACTACGATTTAGCATAGCTTACTACTAATAGATTTATAAAAATAAGAATTTGCTTAATATAGAATTAGGTAGTTATAATATCTAATTAATAAAGCGGAAAAAGAGTTTAAAGAATCAACTTAGGGAAAGTATATATATCTTAAGAAGAAACTATTAGTTAATAATACCAGTTTAAAAGATATAGAGGAACTATAAGGATAATAGGAGGCAGATAGCCTATATCTAGATAATGATAATATACTGTCTAGATAAATAACCCTAGATAAGGGCATTAATAAAAAAGAAGAAAAATAATATTAATAGTAACTATTTAATAATAAATTTATTAATAACTATACTAACGGTAAAGGATACTGTAATAGTAACTATAAGAAGGTTTACCGTAATGCTACAGGAAAAGTCAGGCGCTATTTATAATAGAGCTACGGATAAGCAAAGAGCACTGTCTATAATAAGACGTAAGCGCTTTAGGAGTAATATAAATAATAAGTATACTAATTTGCCTAGTACTACCTATTTAGATTAAGGGAAGATAGCTAGATACTTAGATTAACAGTAAAGTATAATAAAACTTTATTAACCTAAGAATAGTTACAAAGCTTAAACTACTATAGAAGAAGAAATTATTACCTTACTTACTAGTAAATACAGAGAGGTAGCTCTTTAACTATAATAATAGCATTATAAATTAAGAGATTAATTACCTTAAGGTCCTTACTAGAGAAAGAAAATAAAAAGTAGATTTTAATATAGTACCTTTAGGACAGGATATAAACATTCTCCTAGGTATAACATAGCTTAAACAAGAAAACCTAATTATTAACTAAAAGAAAGGCTAGGTTACCTTTCCTAGTAACTCTAATAGTAATAATAAAATAATTATAAAGAATAATAAGAAATCTTAAACCCTAACTACTAGAAAAGGCATAGGTAAGCGTAGAATAAAGTAATTACTACCTTTAAAAGAAGTATAATATAAGTATAAGAAAGGTATATAAAGTAAAAAATAGATCCTAGGTATTCTCTAATAATAAAATCTAAGGAAGGAATTAATAATAGTAAATAGCCAGGATAGATTAGTAAATATACTAATAGAATACTAGGTATATAATATATTATTTACAGAAGAACTAGAAATAAAAGTCCCTAAATATAGTAAATAAGACTATAAAATTAACCTTATAGATAATAACTTACTATTTTAAAAGCTTTACCTACTAAACTAAAAAGAGTTATAAGTTTAGAAGGAATATATTAATAAAATGCTTAAGAAAGGCTATATTAGGGAATCTAGCTTATTATTAGTATTATTAATATTCTTTATACTAAAGAAAAACGGAAAAGATAAACTAGTTATTAACTACTAACTAGTTAATATATATACTATTAAGGATCGAACCCTGCTTCTGCTTATAATAAAACTTAAGGATTAATTATAAGGCAAAAAGATCTTTACTGCTCTAGACCTTAAGGGTATATATAATATCTTATCTATATTAAGAAAGGAGATAAGTAAAAGATAGTATTTAGAACTAGATTTGGACTATTTAAATATATAGTAATGCCCTTTAGTCTTATTAATATACCTATAACATTTTAGTAGATAATTAATAGTATACTTTAATAATACCTTAATATCTTTATAGTTTATTACCTAAATAATATCCTAATCTTCTTAAATAATAAAGAAGAATATAAAGAATATATTTATAAAGTATTAAAAATATTATAAAATACTAAACTATTAATTAAACTAAAGAAAAGTTACTTTTATATTACTAAAGTAAACTTCTTAGGATATATTATTTTACTAAATAAAATTAAAATAAAACCTAAGAAAATCTTAGTAATAGTAAAATAAAAGGAGCCTTATAATATTAAGGAAATATAAGCCTTTCTAGGGATAGCTAACTACTACTAATAGTTTATTAAGGATTTTAGCAGGATTACTAACCTACTAACAGAACTTATAAAGAAAGATAAACCCTTTAAGTAAAATAATAAGGTACAAAAGGCCTTTATATAACTCAAGGCAGTAATTACTAGTAAACCAGTCTTGGCTATGTTTAATCTAAAAAAGGAAATTAAACTTAAAACCAATATATTAGACTTTGCCCTAGGAAGATAGATCGGTTAATAAGATAATATAGGAAAATTGCATCCTATTATATTCTACTTATATAAGTTATATAAAGCAGAGCTTAACTACCTAGTATATAATAAGGAGTTTTTAGCAATTATTAACTATTTTAAGGAGTTTAGATACTACCTTATGGAAAGTAAGTACTAAGTTAAGGTCTATACTAACTACTAGAATATCTTTTACTTTACTATAATATATAAACTTAATTAATAATAATTACACTATATAGAGTACTTATATAAGTTTAACTTTATAATTATTTACTATAAAGGATTAGAGAATGGAAAAGCAGATGTAATTAGTTATAGACTAGATTATAATACTAGCACTATAAGAGTAAAGGAATAGGTACTAGAAAAGAATAAAAAGGGAAAATATAGATTTACTTAATAAATATAAACGCTAGGATAGATATAGACAGTAACTACTAAAGAAATCCTAGGCAAACCTAAAGAGAATTTATATAAGAATTCCACGGATACCTAGTATATAAATACCAAGGAGTTACTAAAACTTTAAAAAGACTTTTATAGTATAGCTACTAGGTTAAATAACTAATAGTAAAAAAGGTTATTAAATAATATAATATCTATACTAGAATAAAAGTATAATAACATAAACCTTACAGAGAACTATAACTACTACTAGTAGTAAAAGCACTATAGAGCTTAATTACAATAAACTTTATTACTAAACTACTGTTATTAGAAAAACCTTTAACTAGAATCTTCTATAATAGTATTATAGTTATCGTTAAAAGACTTACGAAGTTTTTAATCTATATACCCTATAGAGAAGATATAGATACTAAGAAAATAGCTTATGTCTTTTATAATAAAATTATATAAAAATAAGAATTACTTAAAAAAATCCTTATTAATAGAGGTATAATATTTACTAGTAAGTTTTAGTAAGCGCTAATGGCCTATATAGGAGTTAAATACAGACTTATAATAGTATTTAGACCTTAGGCAGATAGATAAATAGAATATATAAACTAGGTAGTAAAACAGTACCTATAGTATTATATTAACTATAAACAGGATAACTAGGTTAAGAAGCTACTATATACCTAGCTAGCCTATAATACTGCCTATAATAAAAGTATAAAGCTTATACTATTAGATACTAACTTTAGCTACATCCTAAAGGTATACTATAATACGTAAGAAACTAAAATTATTAACCCCGTAGTAATTATTAAAAGCAAGCACCTAAAGAATATATATAATAAACTCTAAATAAAATTGGAATTTATTAATAAACAGATATAACAGTACTATAATTCTAAAAGGTTAAAAGGATTAACCTTTAAGAAGGGAAATATAGTATACCTATTTACTAAAAACATTACTATAAAACGACTAAGTTATAAGCTTGATTTTAAGTATATTAGACCCTATAAAATTACTAGAAAGATTTCTAAAAATAACTATAAACTAGACCTACTAATAAGGGTTAGGCTTTATAAAGTCTTTTACATTGTATTACTTAAATTAGTAGCTAATACAATATATATTAAGATTAGTAATAAACTAAAAAAAATTAATAGACTAGAACTCTATAAAGTAAAAGTAATTAGGAAAATATAAGTATAGAACGGTAAAAGGGAATATTTAGTAAAATAGAAAGACTACTTAAAGAGCAAAAATATATAGAAACTACCTAAATACCTTACTAATGCCTAATAACTCCTAAAGAACTTCTACTGGAAGAATTAAGGAAAGCACTAAGCCTAAAAGAATCCTACTCTAAATGCTTTATAATTACAGACTAGTCCCAGAAAGAACCATTAATCATAGCACCTTTAAGAGCAGCCTGCTTATTTTACTTAGCACGCTCTAGCTTGTCTATGGAATTAAGGCTGCGTTAAATTATATTTAAACCTTTTACCTTTACCTAACAACGCTGACGTTATAACTAAGTAATTTTAGCAAATTAAGCACTTATTGTATTATAAATATAAGTAGACTTAGCTTAAAGAATAATAAGTTTATTCTTAGTAGCTTTTTCTTTACGCTTAAGATAATGTTTTTTATTAATAATCTTTTAAGCTAATGTTATATTAGTATACCTATAAGAATAATTTTATATTAAAACCTACTAGCTACTACGGATAGGCTATAACTATTGCAGGAAATCCCTAATTTAATATAAAGATTATAGCGGTTAGACTTTGTAGAATTAAGAATATAAAAACCCTTAAGTTTTTAATAGATATAATTAAAACAAGGTATAATAGAGTTTCTAAATACTGTAATAAGGATATAAAAAGACTTATAATTTTTAGTAAAAGTTTTCTTAGCCTTAGATATACAGTTAGACATTTTAGAGGATTATAAAGTTAAGATAGAACTTACTAGGGATGACTAATAGATAGTTATAATAACTAGGCCTCAAGGATAAGGCCTAGGGAGGGGAGAGATTGTATTATGACCCTAGCGGTCCTATTACGTACACCCTATAAATTTCACTAATTAATATATCTCCTGCTAAAGACAATTAGCGCTAAGACTCTATAATTATAATTAATTTAGTGCAATTAGTTATAATTTAGTAAGATTACTACTAATCCTACTATAGACCTTACTAATTAACTTGGATTACCTAAGTATATATATATTTACTTAGCAGTAGATAGAACTTAGCTTACTAGCTATTAATAACACTTCTTTACCTTAATAAGCCTTACCTGTACTATTAACTATTAAGAGATATAACTTTAAACTAACGTGCTTAGTATAATGCCCTACGCAATCTGCAAATATAAACCTAGTATAGACTAGTTTCCCTGTTTAAAACCCCAACCGTTACACTTATAGTATACCTTTATTAGCTTTAGTTAAATAATAAATATCTTATATAAGTTAGTAAAAGCTTTAAAGGCTATTTTTATAATTTAAGATATAAAGCTTTAAGAAATACTAAAGTAATATATAGCTACTTACTATATATAGCCTTAACTAATAATATATAGGAAGATTATTAGCTTTAAATATAAGCTTTACTAGTTAGATCCTTTTATACTTATATTTAGACTAATCTAGTTAGCTAATTAATAGAATTAGTTCTTTATAACTTAAAGCTTCTCTATAAATTGCCTGTTATAACCTGTTAATAGCCTTTAACTAAATTCCTTTACTATAACTAACCTGCCAGGGTTAATAATATCTCTATAATTAAAAATAGTAAAGAAATAAGGCCTTTTTTTATTTTTTTTAAAATTTAATAGTCTTTATAGCTATCCTTATAATAAGTAAGTCTTTTTCCTTACTATATCTATTATCTAAGCTAATAGTAGTATTATTATTACTGCTATTAGGAAGGAAATTAGGCATTTTAAGATCGTTATAGCTAGGGGGTAGCCTTATAGCCTTACCTAGATTAATTAAAACTATATACTTATTTTTAATAAATAGTAAAATAAGTAAATAGTAAAAAAGCTACTAAAAGGTTACTATTTTAGTTCTATTTCTTACTGACCTTTTCCTATTAAGTTTATAGTAAAATAGGTATATTATATAAATACTATCTAGATTAAAAATCCCTTAACTGTATAATTTAATACTAAAATTGTCTAATTTAGGAATAGCCTCCTATATAGATTTTACGGATTATATCGAGTGTGCCTGTTTGTATTAATTGGATCAGGGCCTAAGATATCACAAATTAGTTATCTTAAGATGCTACTTTAAGACACTATAAATTCATGTTAAGATGCGGCTATATTTATTATAAGATACTTATTTTAAAAGTTAATTAGAGTTTCTGGTTATTTATCTTAAGGCAGTGCTTAATTAGGCTGCTAAAATATTTTTAAGCCCTGGCTACGGAGGAGGTGGCTTTTGTTATCTTAAGATACCCTTACGTTCATCTTATGGCAGCGCTTATGCCATCTTAAGATGCCACCAAATTCATCGTTAGACAACATTCAAGTTCATTAAACGTTGGTATTTGTTTATCTTAAGACGGTCCAGTAAGACGATGTGAATATCAATCAGCCACCTAAACCCCATGCCTACTGCTTTGCAGCCACTCTTGCAACCCTCTCTGCGCAGCCTCCATCCCCTCCCTCACGATCTTAGCTGACTCCTCAGCAGCCTGAAACGCAGACTCAGAAGCCGCAACAGCCTTCTTCGCCTCCTCAATCTCTCCATTCGTCGCCATAGTCACAGCCTCTTCAGCCCTCCTCGCAGCAGCACCTCCAGCCCACGCCGCTCTGCGCTCAGCGTCCTGAATAGACGCGACTGTATCACTAACGGACTTGGCGGCGTTGGAAGCATTCTCAGCGGTGTGTTCTGCGTGACGACGTGAGACTTCATCTTGTCGAGCGGCGTTCTCGGAACCGCGGACGGAGGCTTGGGCGATGCGGAGGAGAGCGACTGTTTCTCTTGCGCGCTCATGAGCTGTCTCGGCGGATTGTCTGAAATATGTGGCTAGTCTTTCATTTTCTGCCTTTTGCTTGTCGTCAACCTTTTCTGTTTCTTCACAGATTATAGCTGAGGCGATGACTCTTTGAGCTTGCGTGACTGCATCCTCAGCTGGGGCCGTAGCTTCAGCGAGAGCAGACCATGCACGAGATGCACAGTCAAAGAAGTCTGTCAGTCTAACTGAATTGGCGATAACAGCATCGCGTCGGGCCTCAGCTGCAGCATTGACCATCTGCTCTTCGTACTTCTTCGCCATAGATCCGAAATCTCGGGCTTCTTCAGCGGCAGCCTTTGCCCGGGCAGCATTCTCAGATACCGTCCAGGCAATGGTGCGGACTTTCTCGCGGTATGCGAAGTAGATGTGAACCCATGTGCCAGCCGTGACACTAATGAGGCAGAAGCCAAAGACCGGTAGCAGAGTTGGGGAGAAGAAGGGTACGACGGCTGTGAGTGACCACCAGTTGACGACGAGCCAGTATGTCTGGGCATGTTCAAGGTAGCAGAAGCGAAGAGGTCCGTAGATCTTGCTGATGGGAGCGAAGAGGTATGCAGCGGCTGACACGGCCGTGGCGATGCCGACGAACATGTATTGAACCCATGGTTGGAAAGGAAGAGGTAGGTCGTAGTAGAGAGTGAGGTAGTAAGCCAAGGACATCAACGAGCCGACTGGGATGAACACAAAACATTAGTACCTAGCTTTCAATCGTTATGAATGACTATCCTCACCTTTGAAGTACGTCCCCACCCGACTGGAGATCGTCTTGAAGTCAAAGAATGGCCCCAGCAACAACTTCCAAGAAAATGTACTAGTACTCTCCTGGCCATTGGGAAGCGTCCAGATACCACCGAAATACAGCGCGACGATGAGAATTAACGGGCTCGATATTTGGGAGAGAATAACATTAATGTCTGGAAAGATAGTAAATTGGTTTAGAACAAGTGCGACGAATATCGCAGTTTTGATATGAGGTACGATTAACCTGGAGAGCGACTCCAAAGCAGGAAACAAGTCCTCGCTAGAATTAGACGAAGTCATGACTTCTAAAATATTAATACAAGATTAAGTTGAAGTTGATGAGAACTGCACCAGAATTGGGGATTTTATTCTCCATTTTGGAGTGAAAGTGAGGCGCTCAGTGCCCAACTCAACGTGCAGCTGCAGCATGCATAACGACGTGGAATGCAGAGCCGAGATTTTGATCCAATCGTAATCGGCCAGCTTTGTTTACCGTATAACATTTGAATGGGGAAATCCACAGATTTGCCTTTGAGATGATTAATTGGTATAGAAAGTGACAAATTTGTGGTCTAAGCAAGCTATATCCATGTTCAGGCCGCAAGTTTTGTTACGCGGCTGGGCTCAGTGGAGATGGCCTCATTTTGCTGACTCCACTCAGAATATCATCGGGCTTGGGGTGGTATTACTGGCTCAGATCATTCAAAGTGGCGCGGCAAAGACGGAGAGTATTTGGTGGTGATTTATTTATTTATTAAATTATTATTTGTGGTATTTTTGTACGGCTCGGGTGGACTAGCCATCCATCCTGCAGTTCAACGCCTCGAGCGGAATTATTCAGGTCTCAATCCTCCACTGTGAGAAGCCTCATCATGTCATTCCTCCCCGCGTTTTACCTTTTTATTTTGACGAGAATGGATCATCTTCGAAGCTACACATGGTAATCAGTACATCAAAGGCTTTATGCAAGACGATCATTGAACGTACAAGGTATTTCCGAATCCATCGTCACATACGCTTCGGCCTTGTACTAACGTGTAACCAGCACCTTCTTGTACAAGTCGGCCGCCGGGGCCACGGACCAGGGGAGCTGCCATGGCTGTTGAGAGGAATTAAAGTAGAGCTATTGAGGAGATTTTCATGGTGAGCGGAGTGGCGACGCTACCGAGAATGTGGAATTAGAGGTTTAGGAGGGACAAGAGAATTGATGTTGGTGATGCTGCCGACCTTTAGGAGCAGGAGCTGGTGATTTAAGTAGTGCTCGAGCTGGAGCATCGATTGTAGCTATTGAAACATAGCTATGACATTGTGAGTCCCTGGTTTCAGCCTCGAGCAAAGCGACGTTTCGGCCTCAGTCAATCCCTGTTCAAACAATACCTGGTTTCAGCGTCATTTTCTCCTCACATACCCTAGATACTCGAGTTTTTAAGCATCTTGTCAAGCTTCATAGCGTAACTGATAATGTTTTACATGAGTACAACGCGCGTATTGACTGCGATAGGCTGAAACGTAATTGTGTAATAAACTTTTTTTAGTGCAATACACATTTACCCGCACCGACCATGATACATATTCACTACTGTACCCAGCGCGAAATGTGGAATTTTAAACATTCTGGCTGCTGTATTCAATGCTTCAACAATCGACTCTCCTCCAACTTGAAATTCTGTAACACACCTTCGCAAGGGGGCCCTTTGCACACTGTAACGACCCGTTCCACCAGATCATAGATGACGAAAGCAACTGTCATGTTCTGTTTAGACGTATACCCAGTCAACACAGCACTAGGCGTATTCCTCTGGTTCAGATTTGGATGATTGCACAAGCTTTCGGGATACGCAAGATGGTCTGAAAAAGCCGTCTTGATCTTTTCCGGCGTCAACCTCCCCGCCGCGCAGTCAGCTCTTACTCCCTTCTCCGCCCGTAAGCATCTGAACCAGGTGCTACCACCGGGGGATCGATCAAAAACACCATCACGACTCAGAAACTCTGGACTAAGGAAGTGATTGCTGTGTATGAGGTAGTTATCATCAATGTTTCCGTAGAACTTGCACACGCGGCTTGGGGAGACCTCCATGGCCATTGCGAACCCTTCGGCTGTCGAGACGTGTAGGTTTCCTGAGACGTGGCGGGGGAAGGCGTTAATAGCCACCAAACCCTCAGCGTAGTTGCTGTACTCGAGGAAAACGCGTCTTGCTACTGAGAGCGGGAGAACAGGCTTCGGGTTCTTGAACTCGTGGTAGACCCCGTCTTGGTCGACGTGGGATATGGGCACGTAGTCTTCGCTTGAGAGCAAGGAGTTCGCAGTAACTGACATACCGGCCGAGTTCATCCCACTGCGGATCAACTGGCCAGCCTCAGTGAGGACAAACATAGAAGGGCGGTCCTCAGACGGGTCTGGGTGTACTTCGAGATAGATGATCAGGTCCTGGTTATAAAGATGGCTAGACATGTCCCAGTTATGCACGGCCAGAGCACGACCAGATGCTACCGCTTCGGGAGGGAAGAATCCGCTCGTGCATTCATCATGCCCGCTCAGCTCTTGGGGAGTCTTGCCGCCGTCTTGCAGGCGATACATGCACCTGCCAAGATCGTATCGGGCATTGAGCATAATGACCTCTTCGATCGTTACGCCTGCTCCATCTGCGATTCCTCTAATCTCTTCGAGACCGGTGGGGTAGAACTTCTCAAAGGCTGGGAGGTAGACGGTTTCGATGATCTTGGAGGAGATTGACCTGAGCTGGATGTTAGTTGATGGCGAAAATAGTGGCACCCATGATCTACTTGCCAATGCGGAAGTTTGCCTGGGAGTTTGTAGTACTCGATATTGGCGCGGACCTTATCAGCCACCTGTCTTCCATGCGAAAGTCCTCTCTCATAGGGCGTGCCCTCAACGACAATGTGCTGGTAGTACGAAGTACGAGGCACTTCCATGATAGAGGTTTCGGCAGAAGGCATGTTTGAAGGCAGTAGACGATAAGATGAATTTACTGGAGAATATCCGGGTATTACCTGTACTACCACGAATACTTATATCAGATAGGTCTGGCGGGGCGTTCTACCGAGTCCCGAAGTGCAGTCGCCAATTCCTCACTGAGCTTGCTAGCGCGTCGCCCGATTGCCCCAAATAGTCCAGTTCGGCGACCGGCTACGAGCCGCCGCCATTATCGCTACCAAGGACGAAAATGTCCCAATAGCGCGTTAGACATGATTTTAGGGCGTTGCTAGATCACAAAGTCATAGCCCATCTCTTGAGCGATCTGGGAAAGATCAGCGCGATAGCCCATCCCCTCCTCGGCCGCGTGCACCTTTTCGACAAAGGCACATGCATTTACATAATGTTTCCCAGCCTGAGAGCAGTCCCTGATAAGCTGCAGCGCCCAGTCTCGGTAGATAGGGTCCTTTGCCTCGATGGCTGCCATGATGAGCGGGATTGGCCATATCTTGGTCGGCGGCGCTTCAGTTCTTGGACGCTTGAGTTTACTGTAGAAGCGGCGAGTGATGCCAATTATGTGTTCAGCATGTGTTGTCTCTGCATATATTGCATCTTCTGGCCGGTAGATTCTTGAGGCGTAGATGTGTACGGCGTGGAAGAGGGCGTTTGCGGTGAGGAAGATGGATAACACTTTGTTTTCTGCCGCTTTCTCTTCGGTGATACCGGCGAGACCCTAGTTTATCATCAGTAATGTAATTACAAGCAGTAGTGTGATTTTATTGTCGACATACCTGGTTAATATCATCTAACGATTCTCTCGTACTTGCCTCTTGGCTATCACCCGCCGTGGTGCGGTCGCCTCTGGATATCATCCCCAAGAGAGCGACCAAGCGACATGTAGCCACATACAAAGGCCTATGAGCCTCATCCCACCGGCGTTCCTCATTCGGGTACAAAAGAGTGTATTCTTGCTGCAGAAAATTGTATGATTTGTCCACAGCAAACATTAAGCCCAAGTCGTTGCCTAGACACTGTATGATGCGATCATCGCATTGCGAAAAGAGAGCGGCGCGAGCATCAAGAAAGCAGAACCACACCGCCATTCTGCCGTAAACCGACTGCGATTGATCGCCATGGCCCCGGCTCTCAAGTAAGCAAGCCTCGAGGCTTAGCATGCGCCTTAGGGAGGCTCTTCTTGAGAGAAGAAGATCTGTCCAGGCGAGGAAGTATAGCGTCACTGACACGGCGTCCAGGTCATCATCTCGGGTGATAAGCTGCGGCCAAGTCTGACTGAGTTCTTCATCCATGCCTCCAATCTCGAGGTGGACGCCTAATTGATCCACGAGAGCTACGAGACTCTTTTCGTAGTGTTCTAAGGCACTACTCTCCGAAGCCAATGTCCCATTGCAGTGGAGGTGAGCAGCTGTCCATGCGTAAAGCGATGATATTACAAACGAATGGCTAGAGTTGAAGCGATTGAAGAAATACGTGTGATTGTTCCACGTTTGGCCCTTGGAGCTATATTTTGATGCTAGATTCTGAGTGTAGTGCTGTGCTAACACCCGATCGGAGACCGTCTGACGGGAACTCGAGGAAAGGCTGCCCGCGTTGAAGTCGGCTGTGGTTTTACCTGGCGATTCCATAAACGGAACCCAGGCCTGATCAGTCGTATTTGAAAACACCGCCGGGTCAGGGCTCAAATCCCATTGTTGATCTGGATATGAGTCAAATATGCCATCCATCCAAGGCATCGCCGTCGCATCGAGCATTGCGAGTGACGATGTTTCCAGCGTGTCGGACGCGTTCGTCTCGGCTATTGAAAAGGCCATTGGAGTCTGTGGACTAGTCCCTGAGCGACTCGGTATGCTAGGCGTGCTCTTCTTCTTCCCGCGACGCCTCGAATGAGTTCTGATCTGATCTGTCTCATCTCTAAACTCGAACACAGCATGAGGTGATGGTTCGTAAGCGCATTTGAGGTGAGAACGTCGACATGGGGAGCAGCGTGGTTTTCTTTGATCGCAAGAGACTTCCCTTCTTGCACAGGTGGTGCATAGGGACATGGCGGGTCGTTATGTCAAGGACGTAAGAGTGGTTGAAGGATTGAAGTGCAAGAACGCTTCGGTCTTAGACTTTATTTTGAAATCCGGGGTAACTAATGACTAATCGCTGATAAGCCTAACTCGAAGCACGCTAACTTCAAGACAAGCATGACAGGGACTGGTCTTCTTCATATGTCTACATATCATACATGATTTTTCTCTCTATCTCTCAGTGATTGTGATAGCGTTGTGGAAAGGATGGCGCCAGGTAGCAATAGATTCGCCAGTGTATCATTATGAGAATGTACACCAACAAGACTTGGTAATCATCCCTGGCTAATTTAAATGAAGTATTGTACACAAAGACACCGACGGAACCTATGAGCCAGCGAAGATGACACCAAGCCTTCAACATATGACTCGTGATCACATGAATGTCCATCAGTTCGGGCTTTTCCACCAACGCTCACCAAATATACCTAAATGAGCCCTGTTGCCAATCCGTAAGATCTAAATCATCCCTAGAAATGTTTACGTTGCAGATTTCCTGAACCTCATGGCGGCCTCGACGGTGGTTCTGATACCTAATGTAGATGCTGAGAAAATGGTTAGTAGTCGGTGGGAAAGTGAAATGAGGAGCTTCTTACAGCAGAACGATTTCCAACACAATCATGGCAGAGACTGAGGAGTAGAAGCCTCTGAAAGCAGTTTTGTACTGTGGGGCCTCGTGTGTGATGAAGAATTGAGGGCCAGTAAATTGGCCAAGACAGTAGCCTAGGAACATCATGACCTGCAAGTGTTAGTTCAGTCAAGATTGGCCGGAGTCAAATACTTACGCTCGCGGTGGACTTCTTGGTAAATCCTGCGATATTCGAGGAGAGCATACTCATTCCAAGTCCGAAAGGGACTGTATTGACATAAATTACTGGAGGCACGTATGAGCGACAGTTGTGAGCCATAAAGTAACCATCGCATACTTACTATAAAAAGACGCAAGTCGGCCCTGGTGGTTAGATTGCGGAAGGTCTAAGTCATGTTAGATCCCAAGAGCAGATGTTAATGATGGCAGAGACTCACTATCCACCAATACGGCACCTATCAGGACGATGATATTGGTTGCAATCATAACGTAGCACCTAGTATTCTTGAAACGTGTGCAGAACCAACCACTAAATCAAAAGTTTCAGCAAGTAGCCATATATATGCAAAGTTAGATGCTCACGCAAAGACCACCGAGGCGAGGTGGATGGTGTTGGACGGCATGCCCATCAAAGTAGCCTGGCGGCTGGAGTAGCCGAGGGTCTGGGTCAACACGATCTTCGAAAACTACACTGCCATCAGAATATGCTCCATTTTCTTGCACAATTCACTTACCGATGTTAAGCCTCCTCCCTGGAGACATTGAAGAAAGGCGTGTATGGCTAATATCCACGGCTGGGGATCCATCAGGCATTCGCGGACCTGGTTCCATTTGTACTCGGTGTTTTTAATACCGGTGTGATTTTTCAGGACCTGTAATCTGGTTAGTACCGATTGATGTCGACCAGGAGTGGATTTACTCTATCAGTCGCGATATCTCTCTCCCTCTTACTGAAGAACCATGCACTTAGAGGCGACGCCGGAACACCAAAAAAGACAACAATACCCCAAAACATCGTCATCGGCCCAAAGACGAGGTACACGACTTGCCAGACGGCATACTTGGAGCCCGAATGATCCTTTCCCGAGAGGCCGTATGTAATGGCATCTGCCATGAAAGAACCGACAGCACTGGCAGACCACCATAGTGACGTGCGAAGAGGCTGCTCCTCTCGTGTCCAATATTGAGAGATTAGGATCGTGAGGATGGGAGACATGCAGGATTCGAAAACACCGAGGAAGGCACGGTTGACGCAGAGCGTTGCAAAGTCTTTTGTGAATGCCGTCGTGCAGGCGGTGAGACCCCAGAGAAAGATCATCACGCCAAAGTATCGTCCGCTGCGTAGCGATTAGGAGACATTAAGCAAGACAAGATAAATCTAGGGAATTTCAGGAAAGATGAAGACTTACATGGGAAGCTTCTGCATCAAAAGAGAGCTGGGATACTGCCAGACTAGGTACCCCAGGTAGAAGATTGAGGATGACCAGCTATACTGCTGGCCCATGAGGTTCTATGCAGATGTCAGTCGCTACATGTAGATATCTACAAGGTGCAGGTTCGCTAACCAGATCTTCCTTGATGCCGAAGATGGAAGCCTCGGACAAAGCAACTTTATCCATGTAGTTGAGCACGTATGTGAGCGCCATCTATTTTCGCTGTAGTCAGTTTCGCATGACCAAAGATTCATAGATCACCACTTACCATGGGCAGCAAGATCAGGTCGAGCTTCCATCGGACCCTCGCGTCTTCCTTGGAGCTGTACACGATCCTAAGTGGCGGAGAACCCATTTCCTCAGAATGCTTCTCGTCATCATCCAAAGTAGCAGTTGGTTTGTGACCGCTAGCTGTATCTTCAACCAACTCGCCCATCCCGACAGTTGAGTTCGTCGGCATGGTGGCAATGGGCTTGAGATCTTTATCCATTGTGTTGACTTGTAAACGTACGTTCAGAATAACAACTTACCGAGTGCCAGACGTTAAATGATTGCGATTCGCCGCTTGTTATATCGCGTGATCATGTTTATGCAGATACCGGTTTTAGAACCGAGGATGGTTCTGTTTGGCGGGGATGATAGCGTTCGCTGAGATGGCTCAGAAGGGTATAGCTCAATCTGGGGTCGCCCGTTTCACCGTTTTGGGCCGAGCGCGCGAGATGGCAAGATAGCGCTCTTGAGATCTATAGGGCGGGCTTTTTTAGACTTGCCATTGTTAACTCGAGTATCACATCAAGGTCAAAAATGATGCTCACGTAATTAAGAAATTGGAAAATATGTCTTGTCGGTATATGGTTCCATTTAGTTATGTACACTAAAACCCATCGCCAATTTCTCCCCACTAGCTCGTATCCATAACTATCAATTCGCAATTCTACAATCTTTACTCCGTATGCTCTTCAGGAATGAGTTGGCTTAAAGCCTCCTTTAGGGAAAGGCACAATATTCTCCTCAGCAGTATGCTTCACCTTACCCATCGAGAAGAAGAACTTCTCCTGGTCAAAGATGCTGTACACATTGCGCATGAAAGGGTCACCAAAGAGAGACACGGGGTACCCACGAGAAGCGGCGAACACTCCACAGGTGCCATCAGGGAACTTTGACACGATGCCGTAGAGCGGCACCTTGATTGTGCCGTGAACGCCAAACTCGACAGCGATGTACCCGTCGTTGCGCTTGGTGTCGGCGTACTTGCAGTCGACCACGAAGTATTGTTGGCCAAAAGGCTGTACCTTGGCATTAAAAGCGCGGAGGACGGGAGGCATGGTCTTGTCCGTGAGGTACCAGCTCGCAGTGCCACTGTCGATCAGCACCGGAACACCGACGTTCTTCTTTCCGTATGTTTCCTTTGTGCGGTTGTTGCCCTTGGTGAGGAAGACTTCGACAGAGGTGACGTTAACCGAGTTCGTCTGACCATCGCTGAGCTCCATATTGAAGGGGTCGACCATGGGCACGGTGATGAGATCACCGTCAATCTTGGCCTTGTCGTAAGCACCACCAAGGAGCATCCTGGCATTGGCAGCTTTCTTATCATCGGGCCCAAGGTAGATGCTCGTCGCGAGGTAGTTGATCTTGGATGCGTTCTTCAGCTCCGGTAGGAAGTACGAGGAGAACCTGTCAATGCACTTGGGGCCAGCAAATGAGCACTCCAACGATAGACCTGTTCCACCGCATGTCAGTTCGGCATCTTCAAGATGGGATAGCTTTTCTTACCAAGAATTGTGCTAATATTACCGCTCAGCTTGTCGGAGAAACTATAGTCGGATGTCATGCCAAAGTACAGGTTCTTGGTTGAAACGCCGCCGATGATAATAGTGTCCTCCAGATAATCGCCCTGACCGACGTAGCCTAGGGCGTCGGCGAAGCCAGTACCTGCATAGTGGGATGTCCTACGACGATGATTAGCGACGGAAATTGGAGGTAAGATACCGAGGAACATACTTGGAAGTCTTGTTGTTAAACGTGCCAAAGGTCTTGCAATTGTTTCCCTTCTTTTTGCAGACCTCATTACGAGGGTCTAGAAAGGAATATCGCGGGCTACCCGTGTCGATCTTGAGGTACTCTGTCTGTGGCGGTGTGCCGACCTGTAGCTTGGCATAATACGCCGTCAGACCCTCATCGCGAGATAACGGGACGGAGATAACCCCAGCAGGAGTCTTGCTCGCAGTAGCGATGCCAGGGAAAGCGACAGCTGCAGCGACGGTGGCCAAAGTGAAGAGAGCCATGGTTTTAAGTTACTTGGGCTGTCGTGGATGCGTGATCAAACTTGCCTGATAGTTATCAGACTATATATAACCATGCAAACTAACCAAACCCCGGCCCATGTGAAGTCATGCGGCCTAGACCGTTCGTCGATACGAGATTCTTAGTGGATCTTATTCCTGATCTGCCGAGCTCGCTGTGATGCCATTGGTGGCGGAGGTGTTTGCTAGCCGGTTTCGGGAAATTAATTCGTATGCGAAGCCCGGCATTCCATCCATTCCCGCGCGGAAAATCAAAGCCCAGACTATCTATAGACTATGTAACACTGGAACGAGGCGGAACGAGGTCGTGCTCTTGGCCATAAAAAGAGTAAGAAACCTATTTTTACCATACTTTCTGGCGTACCTGGTCAATCTACACAATTGTTCTCATCATGCCTCTCAAACTCCTCCAAGTGATCGCCGTCTTGGCTGCTTCTGCCCATGGCCTCGCTGTGCCGGATAGCCAAGGCGCTGCGTTCAGCGTCGATGCTTTGCCGTCGTCACCAGAGGAATTCGATCCTGCTGCTGAGAGGCAGCGGCTTGAGGCGAAATACTCTGCGATCCATGGTAACATCATAGAAGCGCGCAGCGTGAAGCAGTCGGGCTCCGTGGAAGTGAAACCTTCCTCGAATGGCAATTCATTCTTCGTCCCTACAGTCGTCGGGAACCAGACTTTCAAGATGATTTACGACACTGGATCTGCCGACCTGTGAGTGCCCCAATTTTCCGTATCGCGTACCAAGACTAACATGCCACTTCACAGATGGGTGTATTCCAACGAGTCTTCTATCTTCCAGAGCGAGGATCACCCAACCTATGCCCCAACTTCATCTGCGCACCTCCTCAAGAACTACAATTGGTCCATCACCTACGCCTTTGGCGAGGAAGTCAGCGGCGTCGTCTACACCGACACGGTCAAGGCAGGCCCCGTCGTAGCCCAAAAGCAGGCCGTGCAAGCCGCCACCGTCATCCAAGCCGAGTTCGCCTCAGATGGCATTCTTGGTCTGGCATTCAGTACCATCAACACCGTCAAGCCCAAGAAGCAAAAGACTTTCTTCGAGACTCTCCTGCCCACTCTCAAGAAGAAGGTCTTTGCTGCTAATCTCAGGGTCGATGGCAAGCCTGCGACTTGGGATTTCGGATACATCGACGATACCAAGTTCAAGGGTAAAGTGGCCTATACCCCCGTTGTCAGCACCAAGTACTGGTCGATGAACGTGAGCACCTATGCCGTTGGCAAAGGCTCATTCACCAGTAGCAAAAAGAAGGTTGGCGAGGTCATCGTCGACTCCGGGACGACCCTTGTTTATCTCCCTGAAACTGTGGTGAACGACTACTACAGCCATATCAAGGGCTATAAGCTCCAGGAGGGAGGCTCTCGCACATTCCCGTGCAATAGCACTGTTCCAGACTTTCATTTTAAGATTGATAGCACAACGCTAACTATCCCTGGGCGGGACGTTAACTATACTGTATATGACCGCGCTAATCGTATCTGTGGTGGAGCGATCTCTACTCAGCTTAATAGCAAGTACTCTGTGCTAGGAAATTTGTTCATGAAGAACTACTATGTTGTTCATAGCCAGGAGGATGCTACCCCTAAGCTTGGATTTGCACCGCATTGATGAACCCCATGAGACCCAATTTGCATACCGCCTGTCCCTCCTTGTTGCTTGGGGGCATTATTTATGGTTTGGATTGTCGGTTGAATTCTTAACGTTTTTCCAAACAGCGAATAGTCTTACATACTACAATCGAATGTTATTTAATGTCAGGTTATATCTTCAGGTTACCTCCATAATACGTTAATAATAATTAAAGGCAATATGATGTAACCTCGTCGCTCCGGGCAGCCCTCTATGTTGTTGGTTGCCTTATTGCAAGTCTTGCCTGCTTCCTCGTCTTATGTGCTTAAGCAAGCCTATATTCATCGGCTTGCCCGAATATCAATCGCAAAGACTAGGACATCATTGTAGGTTTCTAGGTCTTTATGTCTACACAACATGTCGTCGTCCCTCCTATCACTCCTCTACTTCAATGGAAACCTTGTCAATTTCGCCGTTGTTCTCATACTGTATCCGCTTCCTGTCAGTCAGTCGAACTGGAATCAGACCTACACTCCATCTATTCTTCTAATACCACTCCAGCGGCAATTAATCCGCGCCTGTAATCGCCTGTCAGAGACATATCCACTTCTTTTACCACTTCCCGCATTCTCTGACTATAATACCCTGTTATAAAATCCAACACTGACTCATTTCTGAGTTCAAACTGTTTTTCGAATTCTTCATCGAGATCATCAAGCTTTTCCACCAAAAGCCTATCTTCGTCCAACACTTCTGCCCATTCATCCTCGTCTACCTCTTCATCTCCCCAGCCGTTTCTGTGCATAAGATTGTGGGGACAGGTCCCAACGTGCCTGATTCCAAGTATTTCCATTGTAACTGTGTGGGTAGCGCACCTGGCTAGATAGGATGTGTTAACAACTGTGATGTTGTCTTCAATCAGAGCCACAAGGAGGCAAATGGTTCTAATCGTTTTAACACCCCAAGGGCGAAAGCGATATTCAGTAGACGTAAATCCAGAGAATAACGACGCCAATGGTCGGTTGAAGACACCTGAAATGCAGAGACATGGTACATTGGCCTGCAGCTTGCTGTTGCATACTTTAGTCAACAGACTGATTCCTTCGCTCTCCAAAACGCATGACGAGACGCGATGGCCAAGAGCTAGCTTCCACCCAATTACTGCTCCATAATAATGCAATATCGACGTGTGGAAGTCTCCAGCCGCGTATTGAAGGTCGATATCATGCTTCATCAACCAATTCAGGTAAGGAATGTCTCGGCCAAACACATCTTGCCTAATACCAGATTCAAGAACCGTAATCCGTGCTAGAAGAGGCTTAATACCACTTTCGTCTGACGGCCTAATGCCGAACTCGTCGGCCAATGAACAGATTTCTGGAGGCTGGTAGTTTTCAAACAAGCCCCCGCGGTAATATTTGGGATGAAAAGGCTTGAGGCCAGAGTTGATCTTAATCCCCAGTTTTCCCAAGTCATCAGAGCGCGACTGCAGCTCCTCCCACAGGAAGGCCGCGGTAGCGTCAGGGATAGAGCTAGCCGTGACTCCATACCTACCAATGATTTCAGAAGGCAAAAATGCAAGTGAAAGATCTCGCAGTCGTCGCCGGCGATTCTCCAAGTGCCCGAACAATAGTCTGTTGCATCTCCATGAACAAAACTTTGTGTATTCTGATAACATCAAATGAACGGGGAGGCAACAGTCGGCCTCCAGGAGCAGTTGGACGGCAGCAGCGCAATTGCAGTCCCGGCAAAGCACCATTTTGTTCTTTTGCATACGTGTTGCCCCGCTCAAATGTGCTGCAAGCTGTAAAGGACTAGCCTGTATCGAATCGTCGTCGCACAACATAGATACAGCCAGACTTTGTTGCAGCAGGAGACGAAGCCCTTCTGGCCAGGTGATGCTAGCGTGCAATATGTTACGACCATACACATCTCTTTCCAGCATGTCTGCACAAAGCTGCTGATTCATTACAACAGTAGCAAGCTTTTGCCAGTCTCGCTGCATGATGGCCCGGAAGACGTAGTTGAATCCAAAGGCTGCATTTCTATTATCAGCTGTGCCGGAGTCGAGGAGAAGTGGTAAGGAACGGGTTACCTTTAGCGATCTCAGGGTATTCACCCCAGATCTGCAGCGACTTGAGCTCCCATGGATACCAACTTATCCGATCGCCTGCTTCCCTAATGGAGACATCTTCGGGAGAGAAAGATGAATCAAGGGTTTCGATGAAATTATATATGGGAGGAAGGATTGATAGATAGTAAGGTGCACAAAGGTAATATATAATTGTTCTGGTTGCTTTTAGCTATGTTGTGGAGAAATAGACTGTCAGTCTTACTCCTGATCAAAGTTCGAGGCGGTGATAGGAACCCCGATGTCAAACATGTATGACAGAAGCGAGCGAATGGATTCAAATATGGCCTTCCAAGTTTCTTGGTGCCCTGAATACCACTTAAGTAACTTGTAATAGAACTAAAGACTTTGTCAGTGTAAAAGCGCCTCAAGTATTTACAAGTAGAATTGAAACTTACACGCATACACACATGAGCGATATTATTCCCAGATCTATCTACGTCAAACGGGGACGCAGCACGAGAGCTATAGATAGTTCTTAGCTTCTTGATCGTGATCCGGGCATCTTCTTGTAGGTCGAAACCACTGTATCGCTTCCCCCTGTAGTCGCAGTTCATTCTAAGGTCATAAATGGCTTGAAAAGCCGCATTGGATTTAACAATGTTGAGAGACTGTATCTCAAAGGACATATTATATGCCCCAGCAGGATTATTTCTAGTGAGTGACAAGGACAAACTTCGAGCAAGCCAATATCGCAAACCGAGGTATGTAAAGGTAGTCTTTGACGTCTGCAGTGACTGGTTGAAGAAAATGCAACCAGGGCGATGGCGCCGTCGTGAGTACTCTTGTTTCGACATGACAAAACCTCCCCAAGATCTATCCACATAAGAAGATTTTCGACAAACAGAACTAGCCCTAGGATCGGAACAAATACATCCCGAATCGTTCAGTGTTCCTTCCTTCTGGGAGTTCTGCAAATAGCAAGGTTTTATAGCATAGTCTGGATTACGGCTGCTGGTACCTGGGATGTTATCTTGGATCTGTCGGGATATCGCTGCCACTTCTATTTCAGTGCGTTGAAGAGCTGGGCCGATAGTGTCAAGTCGTCTGGCAATGGTGCCCAACATATCATGCGTTATGCTATCGTTATCATTGGTGTAGATTCTCAGAGCCTGTAAATCTTCGCTAATGCTGATGTTGATATCGCTGTGTTTGCTTAGCAGGAGCAGAATTAAAGTGTAGTAGAGATCCCTCACAGGTGGAAGTTCTGTACAAAATTACTTAATGTCGCATTGGCCCTGGAAAGCTGGTCTTGAAGTTGCAACAACTTCTTCTGATCAAAAGGATATCGAGCTACCATCACTTGCTTTCTCCATTTTCCCTTTATATCAATCAGGCCCTCGTCTCGAGTAAGGTCCAGCACCATCTGCTGCAGGGTCATGAGCTGCGACTCGCAATTAACCAGACCTTGGTTAACTCCATTGGCGGACAAGGCGTGACGCTGGCCAAGCTTCAGTGTGCTCGTCTGGATGATGAAGATATTTGACTGCAAAAGAGTGAGGCTTTGGCTGGCTGTCTCGATGTCTCGGTGTCGATCTTTCACGGCGGTAAAGTAATTGTGAAGGCCGCCGCAGAGAGTCAGGCCGAGAGATACAAGGCCAGCGACGCCACTGGCGACGGAAAGAGGGTCTGCCATGTCGAAGTTGACAAGTTTGCAAAAGGAAGAAAGAACGCCGCGAGACGAAGCGGTGAAGGTGAGTATTAAGTGAGGGTGGCTTACTGCAAGGCAGACAGACACGCAGATCAGGCGATCAATCACAACGCGGTAACACCTCAGTACCCCCGCCGCAATTTGAAATCCCAGAAAGACTGAGAGCCAATCATTTTCAGCTGCCAAGGGAGATGTTCAAGCGAAGGGTACAAGGGCGACCATCAAATACACTTTTCTCTTCCTGTCTCCATTTTATCGATCCCGTTCAATTTAATGTAACTAGATACTTATAGATATTACTAGAAAAGGATTGGCGAAGTATTGAATTAGGCTGTGGAAGGCCCTGTGATCAAGAAATGCTTGCAAACCTTTTCTCAGAAACAACGGTAGTTTGTGCAATACAGACATGAGTCATCACCAATCTCGTCGAAGATGGTGCTCGATAAATGAGTTGCAAGCATCATCAGAAATATGATTTGAAGCCAATGACAACTCTCTCCTCCCGGCTTCATAGGTCCATAATAGCAATACAAACAACTAAATGACCACAACCTTTACCCGGCCAAGATTCAAAGCCAAACCATACGGTGAATCTATTTTCCCCTCTTTATGGGAAGCAACCCTAACAGCGGGAAAGAAAGTCCCATGCTGACTGTAAGTATAGGAAACCGTAGTCTCAACAGATCGTACAACGTCTCCGAACCTCTCCTTGACAAAGTTACCTGTCCCTTCAAAATCCCACTCCAATGAAACGACTTTTCCAGCACCGTGAGGAACTTCAATGCGTACCTTGAAAGTCACTATGCTGCCTGCTTCAGCTTTGGCGTCTTTTTTGCCGTTGACGCTGAGTTCTATGACAGGTTGGAGGCCTTTTCTTTCCGAGGCCGCAGCAGGAAGTTCTACTTGAGCATTTCGTATGGTATAGTTGGTTGGAGTGCTGGGATATGTCCCGGTTTCGCACCAGATACTCAAGTCTCGCAGTTGCTGCTCGTAAATGCCTGTAAAGTCTACAGCTCTGGAGCTTTTGGAGCCTCCAACAGGGCCCATTTGATGATCCGCATTCTCAGTGTAATGAAGTTGAAACTTATCATCGGCTTTATCCCCATATAGCTTTCTGACTTGTTGCTTGTACCAATCTGCATGCCAAGGGAATGCGTCAATGTCCATCAAGTTATCCATGACGATCATCTTGCCGTTCAACTTGCCCGAAAAGGTGGCGCCACCACTTGCAAATCTTGCAATCTGCTCTGCCACACGCACAGACCGCTGAGGATAGATGGGTGCTCCGTCGTAGTCACGGAGATAGTCATAGCCGTAAAATCCTGCGCGTTTGGGAACTGAGTAGCGATGGAGTGCGTGCATGGCTAGAAACATACGGTTGCTTATTTGGACTTTAGTCCCCTGTTGTAAAATTGAGAGGAGGGCCGGGTCATTATTCGGGTGAAGGGTGATAGTCTTGTCGTTACTGTTATCGCGACCCTTGGCAGTAATCTTACCAACAACTTCGCCATCTGCAGAGATGATATTGATGTCGAGCCAGTAAGTTCTCGCTGATTTCGGAGCCGTGTCGAGGGTGAGCTCAACAGGGACCTGACTGGCGTCACACCGTATAGAGATGATGGAGGTCTTGTAGTCCAGCATCTCCTGGCGGAATATCTCACCAAGTCTTGAATCCTCTTTGCCCAGATATCCAGGCTTGTTCCAGAAGTCATCAACGTAGCTGGGATCCATCCTCATAACGGCCGGTCCAGACACACTCCGGATTGTTTCCCAAAGTGACTCAGAAGCCCCAGTTTCATAGAAGCTTTCCCATCCTTTGATGGGAACACCAAGGGCCGTGGCTTCTTCAAAGACGCTTGACTCGGTGGGGTTCAAGCTTGAGTAGATGTCTCCACTACCGCCAGTCTTAAGCGCATCTTCGATCTCGGCGCTCTTGTTCTGAAGGACAAGACCTGCGAGAGCACGGATGGACCAGTTATTGATGGAAACAGGTACCGCCTGGACAAGCGTCACGGCACCAGACCATATACCTACAGTATTCTCCATCGCCCCAACAGTGACAAGAGAACCACCGCTGCCCCCGTAGATATACCCATGGATCTTATTGGTCTTGGGCTTGTAGTACTCCCGTGCAATTATCATACCAACCTTAGCTGCAGCTGCGTCACCGCGATAAGTTGGCCTACCAGACGCACGAACGGTATATCCTCCACTGTCTGCTCCAAAGCCAATTTCTCGATCAGACGCAGTTGAGTTCTGTAGTGGAAAGACGAGTTGGAAGAAACGCCCCTTCCATCCCCTTTTGGGGAGGTAGATGTTGAAGTCGACGGCGGTCCCTTCAAAACGTCCTGAGACTCGAAGATGAGGGATCGGTAATGTCTCATGAGTCTCATCGTCGAGTATATACCGGGAGTAGAGAGGATCAACGCAGTCTTCGGTGATTTTCCATACTCCATCAACTTGGATGCATGGATCGCCGGTCAGCTTTGGCGTGGTTGGCAGGATGGCAGGTGAGGGGGATAAGATGCTCTGTGCCGAGTTGAACCAAGTCCTAATACAACTGTTATCAATTCTCTCGTGCGAGTTTCGGTCGTCAAAAACATACAAGGCTCGGAGAACGTTTAAAGATACCATGTTTGGTAAGATTGGTTCTACAGTAAAGAGAATACTGTGAAGAACAGAGCGGATTGGGTGGCTTTACCCATCTATCGATCTAACCTTTTAATGGCTTATATACATGGCTGCCTCGGATAGCTCGGGCGTTAACGACTTTACCAACACGCGGAGTAAGCAACTCAGTTGACACTAGCGTTGGTCCACTGGTCGTATTTGACCGAGAATTATGTGATTGGCCGCGCCCAGGAACCAAGAAGCACGAAAACATCTGACCCCATGCTTATGCATCAGAAAGGATTAGTCTAGAGTCTACTGAGCCCGTGATAAACTTGGCCCAGTCTTCTTGCCACCTTCTAGAGATCCAAAGCGTTGTTATCAATGATCCTTTGGCTAACTATGAAGTAATAATACAAACACCTAAGCACATATTCCATCTTCAAACAGCGCCTTAATTCCAAGTAGATGGCCCGAATGTCTCATTGGTGCCCAACTTCCTCCACGGAGTACCCATCCCATCTGCAGTCGTGCCCTGGACGTTGTTTCCCCACCAGCTGAGACTAACACCAGGGAAGACGAGTGCAAAGAAAATCACGATGGCAGATATGGCAAGACCAGAATCAAGCGCTGCAGACAGAACGTAATTATACTGTTCATGTTAGCTACACTGAGCCTTGACAGAAGATTTCATGGCAGACTCACCTTTGCCCACCAATGCGGATACTTTCCACGGATCCACTTGTTGAAAATGAATGAGACTGCAAACGCGGAACTGTAGTTGATACCAGTAGCTGGAGGCACGTTGCCAGTACCGGCAAAGAAGAGAGGCCAGTGAAGGTTACGTAGCAACTTGCTGTTTGGATACTTCTTTTTGAGGAAGAACGTCACCACTGGTAGTAGCGCTCCTAGCCAAAACAGGTGCAACAATCCAGAGTAGATCTTACCCACGCTGTACAAACGCGCTGGACCGACTGCTCCCCAAACGATACTTGACGAGAAATTGACGCGACCTTGAGGACAGGTGTACTTGTTGGGTTGGTCGCTCTCACAGATGTCCTTGACATGGTGCAACATCCACAGAACAACAGCATTCTGGGTGAGAGATCCAACGATGCACGCCGTCAACTGTGCGACGAATAGGGTACGACGAGGTATCTTCATGTACAACCCGAGTTTCATGTCTGAGGCAAAGATCATCGCTTGGCTTAGTCCCGTGTAGGCGTAGAACTTGAAGATGAGCATGACGACTGGCTTTCCTGGGATGGCGTAGCCTGAGATGATCTCACCGAGAACAGTGAGGACGTTGCTGTTGAGATTGGCGACGGCGTAGACACTTCCGGTGGGGATGAGGTAGAAGGCAGCGAGACCAAAGGCCAAGAAGACACCCCAAACGGGCATTTTTGTATCATATACTTCTTGCACCATGATGGTGAGGCCAAGAACAATAGCGGTCAATGCGGCGTACCACCACCAAGGAGCATCAGAATATCGCTCAATGAGCCGCGCATGAATATCTTTCTTCCGCTGAGGGTTGAAAGCGCCAACGATCTGCTTCCAGTAATTGAGAAAGATGTATGTCGGCACGCAAGTCATTGTCGCAAAAGAAACACCGTAGCTCAGAGCGAAAGTGACTGGCATGAAAATAGGACTATAGTCCTTGTACTCTTCTGGTGAGAAGTTTCCATGTCGGTCAACGACGCGCGACGCATTGAAGACATTGCCAGTGTTATCGTAGATGTCACCTCCAGAGAAGGGGAGGTGCGCTGCGTACCAAGTGTTTGTGTAGTACAAGATTGGTGTGACGAGAGCGAAGAGGATGACCCATCCGGCGAAGACGTTGGCTTGAGCCCAGAAGGGAACGACGAGGGGAGAGCCGTTGTATGCGATTTGAGACCAGTCGAAAGTTGTGGGGAGATATGCGAGACCGGTTGACATGCCAAACAGGTTGTTGACGACGATGCTGTCTATCAGAGGTTAGAATGTAGTGGTATGGATCATCTGTGCGATGAACTTACTTGGCGCAGCCCAGCATATGAACGCAAAAGTGCTCAGTCCCGTGAAGAGAAATCCAGGAAGCCAGTACTAATGAACAATCAACCCCAACATCATAGAGGAGAAACAAGGGGAAGCACTCACCCATAACCAACCACCAGCAAAAACGTAGACAAAGAACCGATACCTCGAGATACTCCACCCATCCGCCTTCGGATTCGCCCTCCCATGTAGAGTCTGAAACAGCGCGGCATTAGCCAGTGTCGAAGGCCAAACCATATGCGGCGGCTCAACGATAAATCTATACGCCATACCCGCCATTCCAAGACCAAACAGCTGCATCGTAAGCGCGAGTAAAAACTGATACCCGACTGGAGTCTTCAACCCCAAGAACGCAGGCGCAACTTGAGCTTGGATGATATCCGTCGCCCAAGACGGTCCGAACGAAAGGTTCGACATGATTGTGATGAGGGCATGTTCTTTTATGTTGAAGTGATGATCTGGGTTAAGCGCAATTTCCCTCCCGAATAGTGTGATTCTCATGATGGGAAGGGCATGCGCAAGGGCTCTCCCAGCTGGATAGGCGACTAATTGTGCGACGAGTGATGAGATGGTCACACTGGGATATCTCATCGAAAAGAACTGATTGATCCCAGTACCAAGGATTGTGAACAGAAGACCCAGCGTCCACGCACGGAGCGTATTGACGGGCATAGAGGGATCGTCGACATTGGGGACATTGGCTCTGACTTCAGGTTGAGGTGAGTTGTCCGAGTCAATGTCGTAGTGCTCATCTATACCGCTGATAGCAAAAGCAGTAGCTTTGTCAGGGTTATCGATGATTTCTTCAGACGTGCCTTCAATGGTCCCATCTTCTTGTCTTGAGGGCCCCAGGTTGTCGGCGTATTCGACTTTGGGTGCCATGATGGCCTACTTTGTCACGAGATGAACCGTATAGAAAAGCTAAGAAATGAATAGAGGGATGACTGTCGAAGCAGCATTTCTTGGCGCGAAGGTCTCGGCATTTTATAACTCTGTCTTATCGCGAGTAATGTCACATTCGATGCAACTCCCCTCCCCGGATTTCGGCAAACGTTAGTTTATCAAGCCCCTCATGTAAGAAGAAGGTCCAAGCGATGGAGTCATTCAAGCTAGCGTGTGATTGGTCACCGGATCATCAGGTCCTTAGCTTCGGGGTCGAGGAGAATTATATTGCTACCCTACCTTATCTTGACTATCGGTTAGCTCTTGATTAACGGTTGCCACTTGGGAATGATAAATGAGGTTTATTGCGGGGTAATTGACGTGAGGAAGGTCCAGCCTTGATTTGTCACGAGATATCATATCAGCTCCGGTTACGGGCGTCATATCACTAATAAAACGACCAGCTTGAACGTCTGATAGCACTTTTCTGTTCTTCACCCTTATCTTTCATCTTAGTCCGAAGTTAGTTCTTTCAATCATGGCTAGCACAGTAGCACCCTTGAACAAGGACTCGTCCATCCTCATCATCGGAGCGTAAGTCTCAGACCCCACCAATACACCATCAAGGCTAATCGCCAGTTCTGATTCTAGGGGCACATTCGGTATCAGTACAGCCTACCATTTAGCTAAGCGTGGCTATACCAACATCACTTGCATCGACCGCCACCCATGGCCCAGTCTAGACTCTGCTGGTCATGACTTGAACAAGGTGATGCGTACTGAGTACGACGAACCACTTTACACACGACTCGCTTTAGAAGCACTCGACGCTTGGAGAGATCCAGAATGGCACGATGTGTTTTTTGAGACGGTAAGTTACCGATCTTGATAGCCTTCCTTGCGACTTAGACTCACAAAAGCAGGGACGTATCACCACTACGACAGGCGACAAGAAAGCCGAATCTTTTCTTGAAAAGTCATATGAGAATCTCAAAATGGCAGGGAAGGTTAGCAACTTAGAGCTTATTAGTGGCAGGGACGAGATTGTTAAACGCGTTCCCCAACTGAAGGATGCAGCCGGGATTGAGAACTGGAAGGGCCTTTACAATAGCCTCGGCGGATGGGTCCACGCTCGAAAAGCCCTGGAGAAATGGGCATTCCAGTGCGAGAAGATGGCCGTAAAATTCGTCTCAGGTCTGGGCGGTACTATGGCCGGCCTCGAGCTCGATACCTCCGGTTCAATGACTGGAATCCGTGTCGCTTCTGGTGAGGTCCTTCGTGCGGATCACTACATCCTCAGTACGGGCGCTGCATCGCCACAACTACTGCCCGAGTTGTCGCAACAGCTATGGTCGAAGTGCTGGACACTGGGACATATTCAGCTCACTGATCAAGAAGCTGCTGAGTGGAAGGGAGTTCCTGTGATTGATAACTATGAGCTTGGGTTCATGTTTGAACCAGATCCAGATACCAGTGGGTTGCACTTCATATTGCAACTGTCCGAAGCATGACTGCTAATTCTAATCAGAGCTAATCAAGATCTGTGACAACAATCCTGGATATCAATACCAAAAAGGCACCTTCGTCGATGAGAAAGGTAACACGACTCACTACTCGATTCCCCGGTACTCAAGCGATCATCCTCAAGATGGCATCCCCCATGAAGCTGAAGTCGCCATCAGAAAGTTCATCAACACCGTCATGCCCCAATTCTCCGATAGGCCCCTCCTAGATGCACGAGTATGCTGGTGTACCGATTCACCCGATGCACATTGGCTCATTGATCGCCATTCCAAACATAAAGATCTTCTTCTCGCAACAGGCGATTCTGGGCACGCGTTCAAGATGTTTCCGATTATTGGGAAGTACATCGCTGATGCGCTGGAAGGCCGTGATACTGAATTGAGGAAGGAGTGGGCTTATGGAGGACGGGTTGCGAAACCGGCTTCGCATCGACCTGATACTGAGATTAAGGACTTGAGAGATGTTTTGGATCTCAAGAAGGAAACGAGGCTGTGAATTATCATTACAATCACAGCTACCAACCCCCCCCCTCTTACTAGATGCAATTTTGTTACCAAGTGATAAACCTTGAGATGTTTCTTTCAAGTTACAAGAAGGTAAATTAAGTATACACCTGAAAAATCTTAGTCTAGTTATCTCTGTCACCTTGCTATAAGGTCAGAAGCCTCTTGCTCCCGTAAGCGACCTTCAGAACTAAAACATTTGTCTCAATCCCATTCCATCTAGGGACTCTCACAACCCTCATGGTAGTCGTAAACTGAAATATCATCAATCTGAATCTTGACCGCTCCCGCCGACGGCTGACTCGTACAAAAGAACCCAATCGACAACCTCTGGTTATCATTCTCAGCAGCAAACCGATACTCCTGCTCGTGATATACATCCTGCGTAATTGCCTGATCACCATCAACAGCAATAAACAGCCTGTTTGCACCATCCGAACCAGCCATTGTACCGATTCTGCATGCCTCTGCCTCGAGAGGCTGGCCTTCAGTAAGCGCCCAGTGGAACTTAAAGACGTACTCGTGGCCAGCGACGGTGTTGGTGAGTTCCTGAAGAATGGCCGAACTTCCTGAGATCGAAGTGTCGGGGTATAAATATTCCCTGACATCTGTTAGCAATGTCATTTATAAAGGGGGGGCTAAGGTTAAGCTGACATAGAGCGGGCTCCTGTTCTGGGGAATTCGGTTGACAGAGTTGAGACACCGAGTATGATCCACGGGTCGGCGGTGGGTTGTCCGTTGCCGTCTAGATTATCGAAAGTAGGGTTCTTGACGTAGTTGGTGTACTCTCCTGTGAACTCGCACACAGGCGCAGCAGAAGTCGTCGCGGTAGCTGTCTTAGAGACATCGGTGGTCGTAGAAACAAACTCGGTCGTTGTTGCGTCAGGGCTCGCGGTTTCGGTAGTGGAAGTGAACAAAGTGGAAGAATCACCAGTAGTGCTCAAAACCTCGGAAGAAAAGGTAGTCTCAACTGACGTGGCGGCCGAAGACGTTTCGACCGTCGCCGATGTCTCAACCGCGAGCGAGCTCGTGGCAGTCAAAGAAGCTTCAGTCGTAGCAGTACCGGAGGTTTCCAAACCTGAACTCGTAGCACGGGAGATGGGCTTGCAAGGCCCAGCACCAACCTGTCCGTAAAGGGCAAAAGCTGCAACGACAGCTGAGTACTTGAACAACATCATATTTACAAAGAAGGAATTAATGAGTGGAATAGCGTCGAAGCGCAGAATTGAGGAACGAGCGGATGGCAATTCGGATGAACATTTTAGGGGCTCAGTTGGATTAAATTCTCCTTTATGAAGACTTTTCGCAATCTCCGAGACTGCGCTATTGGCTTGGAAATTCGATAGTTCACGATGGCGCGAAGTGGTGTTTATAGCTTATTTTTCAGCCTAACTGGTGCGATAAGATTAGAGGCAGTCTGAGTCGACGCCATTATTTAGAAGCAATGTAGCTAATTAGAGAAAGAGAAATGTTAGATAAACTTATATAGAAAAGTAGTATTAGTAAATATATATTAATATAAGCTGCTTTTCTTTATAATTAAATATTATATATTTAATTTATTAAACTTATTAAAGAACTTATATTATTTAATATAACTATTTACTATCGCTCCTGAATTACATATTTTATGCAGTACTTTACAACCTCATCTTTATTACAAAGTAAATATTCACTGTTTTTAACAGTATTTGGATAAATAATTAATTTCCAGCTTGGCATGAATATTTGGACAATCTCTACCGAGATACAAGGCCAGACCTTTGAGAAGCTCTGGAATGTGACGATGTGCGTCCCGTGCCTAGTGTGACTCAGAGTAATAAGCCCTGGTCTGTATCAATACGTTGTTAGACAGACTACAACCCTGGCCTTGTACAAGTCAAAAGGTCTTGTCTATCTGTGTCAAGCCGCATTGCAATGTTCTGTACCCTGAATCCATCTTGCTCTCATCACAATACCTCATTCTCTTCTCAGTCTCATGTAGCTTCCCCTCCTCGTCCTCCATTCTCGCGACAGTATCACATACCACCCGTTCCACCGTACAACACAAACGAAAACGGTAGTTACCCCGCGGTATGTGATATCAGCCAAGGTCCCCTCCTCTTGTTTGAGACAGAATGCAATATTCACATGTAAGCGCTGGAAAGTCGGATGTGTGATGCAATATCTGCGGGTGAGTGCATATATGACGGCAGTTTCTGTGCCGCTGAGCCTTTCGGGCAGGTCTCTTGGAATTGTGGCTGGCTGAGCAATGTATGTCTCGGTCGTACTCGGATGTCATTGGTGGTGCAGGCTCTGTGTCACATCGGCTGGTGTTGATCCGTAAGAGACTCCGCATCTTCTTTCAGCTCGACTTGCATCTCATTTTGAGGTCCATTATGTATAAAGTCAAAGCCATCGAGCCTGCTTATCATTAATCTTTTCTTCAAAACAATTTCACAGTCTTCGCAATAACTTCCAAGTTCTAAGTTCTGTCCGCTGAGTTAAGCTCTTAGCCACAAGTCTCAACTGCAAGTTCAACATGGCTTCACTACCCGTCACAGCCCATCGCCCAATCGGCTCTTGGCTCCCCGAGCAGCGCCCAGCAATCCAAGACTGGATCGCCTCCAAGCTCAAACAAACCAAAAGAAAGAACTTTGCTTCTCTTGATCCCAACCCCAAGATCGTGGCTTTTCAGAAACTCGTCAATGACAACCCAGACCTCAAAACTCTGGCCAACGACATGTTTACCCAGTCGTCCAAGCACTATGACCCCACTGGCGAGCCAGCGCTCAAGACTTTTGAAGAGTTCATCGACGTCCTCAGTCTCATCATTCAATCTGCCCCGCCCTTCTTTGACAAGCAGGATCCCCCCACTGCGATGGGCATGATTGGCTTTCCTATCAATGCTGTTCTTGATTGGCCCATGGGAACTGTCGCTGGGTATGAGTTCTGGCTTCTTCCTAAAGTTAACAACTCGTTCAAAGGTGTTCTCAACTCCTGGGGCTCGTTCTTGGCATCTTCTGGCTCTCAGTCTGGTCTAGAGGGTTGGCTGTCCAAGGACGCACTTCACATGCTAGCCACTGTAGCCAACACTGGTGATCTCGGCGGCCCAACATTCGACAAGATCTTCATCTGCAATCCGGCTGATAAATACTACGGCTACAAGTCCTGGGACGAGTTCTTCATCAGAGAGTTCCGAGATGGCATGCGCCCCATCGCTTGTCCAGACGACGACCTTACAAACCCAGAGCATCCTGATCCAACCCGCGTCATCACCAACGCATGCGAGTCCGCCCCCCTCCAAGTCGCCGAGAACGTCAAGCTCCATGACCAATTCTGGCTCAAGTCGCAGCCATACTCCCTCGACAGAATGCTCAACTCCAACCCCAACACAAGCAAGCTCGTCGGCGGCACAGTTTACCAAGCGTTCCTCAGCGCAAAGAGCTATCATCGCTGGCACGCTCCCGTTAGTGGTAAGGTTATCGACATTGAGCTCGTTCCCGGGTCTTACTACAGTGAGAACTACTTTGAGGGTCTGGCGGGTAATCCAGATGATCCTGATCCCGCGGCGCCGAACTACTCGCAGCCTTATATCAGTGCTGTGGCTGCGCGGGGTATTATCTGGATTCAGGCTGATAATCCGAAAATTGGGCTGATGGCTATTGTTTTCATCGGTATGGCTGAGGTGTCGGGCTGTGAGTTTATTGTTGAGAAGGGTTCTCATATTACGAAGGGGCAGCAGATCGGCATGTTTCACTTTGGTGGAAGTTCGCACTGCATGATCTTCCAACCGGGTGTTAAGCTCTTGTGGAAGCGCCCGCCTCCTTATGATATGGATACCGAGAATAACAGCCGCGTCAACAGTCTGCTTGCTGTTGTTGGTAACTAGAGGTATTTGGCAGTAGCTCTTATGTACCTCGATAGGCCTCTCTCGGGTAGAATCGTAAAAGGCTCGAACCTAGTTGAAGTCACAAAGGTGAGCCTCGCAGAGGCGGTGTCGATCATTAACTGGAAATGGTGGGGGATTTGGCAGATACATCACGGTCTGAGAGGACACGGCAAAGAATTTGAAGGGGGCCATGAGATTTCTAGTCTAGGATAGAAATACAAGATTGTACTGTTCCTGATCCTTGGCCGACACTTCGCCCGATAGAGTGAGGTTATACCCATGACCTTATTCCCATCGAGGCGACCCCAACCTTCGTCTGTATACAATATCATGCCCGGGAAGCTCAAGAAGCAACATGTTCTTCAGGTATCTCTCTACGCCTGCTGTAAGAAAGCCGTTAGCCCATTGATTGCGGCGTGATAGTTGCTGAGGTCACTTACTTCTGTTGAGACGATGGCTCGCTTGCGTCAAATGCAAATGCATAGCGGTCCTCAGAACACCCAAGTACTATCCTTCTTCATCCAGTTGCGACGAGCGCGCCGCTCAACGGCTGTTCATGTCGTTGGTGAGGATCTCATTCCACTTGCGATACCCATACAGGTTCAGGTGAACATTGTCCTCACTCATGATGCCCGCCTGATCATCCCCAAAAGGCAAGAAGACGCATCCATTCTCAGCAGCGATAGCCTTGAGCTGGTTGTTCGCATCATCAATCACAGCAAGCTCCAAATCGCGCTGGATGAACAAGGCAGTGATGACAACAGTCATGTCAGGAAACTCACTGCGCAACTGCTTCACCACCGCACCGTAGGCATCAGCATCACCCTTTCGAAGACCCTGCTTCTTGAGGTTGTTGGATCCCATGTGGATGTACATAGTCTTGAGGTTGGGCTGGTGCTGCTTCAGAAGGCGCACGGGACCCTGATCCATGCGATACTGCACATTCAAGATCCTGTCGCCGCCAACACCGAGGTTCAGAATACGCGAGTCCTTGTTGATGCTCAGCATTCGGCCCGTGGTCTTGAAGCGCTCTACACCGCTGGCGCCGAGGAGGGCGGTGTTGTACTGGCCAGGGTTGTTCTTGATCTGGGGAGCGTGGGTGTTGTGGTGGGTTTGGTGCGAGCGAAGCTTGAACATCTCGTCGGCGGTAGGTTGGACGCTCACGAATTTGCCGGTGGTCTTGAAGCGCTCGAAGAGGCTGTCGCCGAGAACAGCGACGGTGTATTCACCCGGATGAGCCTTGATCTCGGGGACATGAGTGTTGTGATGGGTCTCGTGAGATCGTTGCTTGAACATCTGGGGCGATTTTAGCGATCGTCGCGATGGAAATTTCGTGGAGAAGAAAGGACGAACAAATCGACGCGCAGGCGAACACCTTTCATTCTCCGGTCAGCGGCAGCTCAATCAGTGAAAAACGCACCAAATGAGGCTCTTTCAACGCGCGAAAGTCAGCGCTGCCGAAAGAGTCATTCGGTACAAGTCAACTTACAATATCGAAACCTTGTCTCGGGAATAACGTTTGTGGATGCGAGTGCAGGGTTGAGAGTGGTTAGAGTTGAGAAGAGGAGAAAGCTAAAGTGAGTCTAGCAGGGATAAATAGCAGGGGATGGCTGCCTAAAGTCCAGTGGCACATTCACTGCTGCCCCGCCACAAAATGCCACTGTCACTGCCACTGCCACTGCGTTGTGCAAATTGTTTGTGCACTGGCATAAGGCGCTTGCTACCCTGGTGACGTGATACAGCTAGATTTGCCAGTGCAATCAAGTGCAAGATCCCAATTCATGAGGCAGCGGAGAATGACAATACTCACATTGAATGACATTTTGTTGATTGCATTAGCTATTGTTCACTATTTGACCAACATTATTGTTCTTTACCTGATGGCACAGCTACTGCATTTATAAACCTAGCGTGTTTGAACAGATGAATATAACACTGCCCTACACTTCTGACGCTTCACTAAACGATGATGCCTCACATGTCTGGTCCACCAAACGCCTCAAAACCATCAACAAAATTGTTTCCTTTCTGATCCATTGCTCTCCTAGTTTCTTAAAACAATATGGTTGCCTGGCAATAGGCATCCACGCTGTAGGCAAGAGGTCATCGTAGCAAACACTTTTCCATGGTGTTGCTACTTAGGCCAGGTGCAGGATTGCTCTATTGCATGTCCCCTTTGCTATGCGGTACCATGCCACACAATCAGAAAGCGATTCCTGATTGTCAAAGTGCCTGTTTAGCTTCTAAATCAAACACGAAGAAACACCAAACCCGTCATCATATTACAGAATGTTATTGTTATCCTCAAACTGCATGCAAGGTTTGGCTGCCGCAAGACACTCTTGCCACCATAGTCAGATTTCCACCATGAAACATTCGCAGATCAATCTCAACTTACCCAGAAAAGCATGGAAAACATGTCGCCTGTCAAGCCTCTTCGGTAGAAAACCGAGGTGTGCCTTGCCACGCGTGTTTTGCATCCGCCAAGGCGGACATACATATCCTGATACGGAACACGCATCTCCAAGGAATCTTCTTGGCCAAAGATCCCTTGGTCTACGTGCTGGTGGTATTCTCCAAATGATCTGCAAGTCACTAGAGTTTTCTGTTTGTCAATGAAAGCGCTTCCCCTCACGGCAGATGGTTTGACACGCCAAGCAAATCCCCACGATTCCCGGCCTACCGGACGCCAAGCACAGAGAAAGACACAAAGCCCTCATTCTTAACGAAACAGGGAAATACCATGACGAGTACCCAAGAGATCGCTCCACCAGCGGGAAAAAACTCGTTCGACTTGAGTGCACTTGGCATACTTGGCGGTCTTGGCTGGCGCGTCGTAACGGCCGCATTCTCCAACTCGTCTCCATCTTCTCGTACATGGGGTTCCCCGTGGGGTCGGTAAGAGTTTTTTTCTGCTTTTAGAGATTCTGACGTTGAAGAAAGAAGTCGAATGTTGTGATCTGATGTGCCCCATCTGTGCTTTTTTTACCCCAGACTTGGCTGAATGACACCTCAATCACCGTCCATAGAGAACTAGAGAGCTGCTTGGTGCGGTCAAGATTGGTTCTACCCGACGATTCATCAAATGCCCTATATTGTTATTGGTCGTCTCTATTTTAAGCATGAATAATTGGGGCACAAGAAGGCGGAGTAAAGAGGAGACGACGCCAAAGGCTTGGGTTGGGGGTCAGCATCGTCTTCTCTCATCTCGCCTAAAACTGCACATCTCTTCTCTCTTTTCACCCTAAAATTTTGCATTCGGAGAGCCAAGAAACAGCCAAGAAAAAATCCCCATCTGCACCAGCTTGCCATCGATATGGTAATTCTTCCGCTCGTCCGCCACGTGTCGGCTATGTCAAATGCTGCAGCCTCAAGCCATAGCCGCCCCTTGAAATCACCACTACACCTTCAGCTAGAGGATACATTCATGGGTTGATCTGGTCATTTTTGAGCTGTGAACCCCAGAAAAAAGACGCATTACCAAAACGCGGAGCCGTTGTCTCAGTCTTGGCAACAGCAAAACCTGGGGTATCTGCTCAGTCGAGATGCAGATATGGGCCCAGATTGTGAAGGAGATATGACGAGCCTTGGCTGTAACCCTCGTGTGGATATTGTGCGAGGCTTCCACACGAATGGGAGTGATTGGATAAGGCGTTGCAGCTGCCAAGAGAAGCTTCGCGTGGCAATTGCATATCCTTGCCGTTGGATAACAGAATCTACGATATGGAGAAGACACCTTAGGGTTTGTGGGGAGCTCCAGATATTCTTGCCCACGGGGTAAGAAATATCTTGGCTTGTGTATAAAACCGGTCCCTCATTCACCATTATTTCTCTCCCGTCGATCATCCAGCATCGTCTTGAAATTCTCCCCCGTCTTCATTCCGCCTTTTGTTGGATATCAAGATGACAACCCATGATAATGTCTCCGCTCATCAAGAGCCTACGCGTCCCAACTCGTCTTCTGGCTCTGACATGAAGGCTGAGGCGAGGGGTGTTGAGGAGGCGCGTGGCGAGAACTATGAGTATGTTGATAAGCAGACTGAGAGGGCTATCCTCAGAAAGCTTGACTATCGCATCATTCCGATGGTTATGTGGGTGTATCTGATGAATATGATGGATCGAGGTATGTCACTTTACTCTACTCACAAGAAAGGTGTCTGATAGCTTCTAGTCAATATCGGCAACGCTCGTCTGTTCCGTATGGAAGAAGATCTTGGCTTGACAGGCAATGAGTTCCAACTTTCCGTCTCCGTACTCTTCGTCACCTACTGTGTAAGCTTCACCAATCACCCATCAGCCCAACAAAGCTAACATGCTTTCCAGCTCTTCGAATCCCCCTCCAACCTCATCATCAAGAAGCTCAAGCCCGCCTACTACCTCGCCGGCCTCACCATCGCATGGGGCATCGTCGCCACCTGCAGCGCCTGGGTAAATAACCTCGGCGCCCTCATCGCATGCCGTCTCCTCCTCGGTCTTTGCGAGGCCGGTTTCTTTCCCGGTGTCGTGCTCTACCTCTCCATGTACTACGGGCGCAAGAGTCTTGCTCTTCGTATCGCGTACTTCTTCTCCACAGCTGCGATCTCTGGTGTCGCCGGTGGTCTTGTTGCGTACGGTATTAGCTTTATGGATGGTGCTATGGGCTGGAGTGCGTGGCGATGGATTATTCTCATCAATGGTGCACCTACCATCCTTACCGGTGCTGTTATTCCCTTCGTTTTGCCTAACAGCCCTGAGACTGCTAAGTTTCTCACTGAGGAGGACAAGATCAATCTGCAGAAGATTCATGATGAGCAAGTCGGTCGGGCTAGAAACAACAGAGAGCTTCTCAAAGAGGATGTTATTGATGGTGTTAAGGACTGGACCACTTGGGTCTACTGCTTTGCTCTCTTCCCTACCCTGGCTATGCTCTACTCCTTTGTCGTCTTCCTGCCCACCATTGTCAAAGCTATGGGTACCTGGTCTTCTGCCGAGGTTCAAGCTATGACTGTTCCCGTCTACGCTATCGGAGCCATCACTTATCTCATCGGCGCCCGTCTCAGTGACATTACGCAAAAGAGGGGCTTCTTCGTCATGGGAGGCATTGGATCCGCCATCATTGGTTATGGTATGCTCATCGCAGGCAAGGGCGCCGCTGTCTCGTACGCAGGCTGCTGCTTCGTCTCAATCGGCATCTTTCTCTCATCCGGTATTTCCTTCGCTTGGGTTCCTGCCAACAACCCCCGCTACGGAAAGCGAGCTTTTTCGACAGGTATGCATCTGACCATCGGTAACGCCTCTGGTGTCGCATCTCCCTTCCTCTTCTCTAGCCAGTATGCGCCTCACTACCGCCCTGGCTACGGTGCCAGCATGGGAATGCTTGTTGTGTCGTTGATCCTCAACATCATCCTCCATCTTCACTTCAAGAGACAGAATAAACTTCGTGATGAGGGTAAGCAGGATTACTTGCTTGAGGGTAAGACTGAGGAGGAAATTGAGTCTATGGGTGAGAGAAACCCGAGGTTCCGCTTTACTGTTTGAGGTTTGTCATGATGGCTGGGTCTATTGGAATTTATGATGGGCGCTCATGATTTTAGAAGCGAATTCGAGTATTTTACCATAAATATTAGGATGATTGATTTGCCTTACTTTTTTATCTTTGCATTCATGCGTAATTAATTACTCACTACATACGTCCAGTAATACACTAACTGAGTCGGCATAAAATAAGCGTTGAACCTGAATGTTTGGTCAGTATCTTGCTGCGTTCATCGACAAAACTACACGTGCAATGCCCTCAATGGTGATCCTGCAGCTGCCAGCCAGCTCTGTAACTCACCATAATGACAAACTTGAGCATCCTTCTTAACAATTAAGAGCCACGCCCGGTTAGCTCAATCGGTAGAGCGTGAGACTCTTACGAGTACGCGATCTCAAGGTTGCGGGTTCGACCCCCGCATCGGGCTGTTCCTATATTCGATTGCGAGCGTCAGCGAGGCTTTCATTTTGTTCTTTTTTATGCATTTTACAAATAAATAGGGAGGGGCCTCTTTCATCGTCTACTACATTCTCATATTACTAGCCAGTTACAACAAGCTAAGTATTCTCTATTTTAGCTCATGCTCGCCTTTAATAATAAGAGGAAGTTAATAATTTAGAGGGAAAAGTCAAGTGGTATAGTTATTGGCTTTTGCCAGGTTGGTGGGTAACCTTGAGAATGAATGACCTGAAGTTCTGCACTGCAATCCTTTTCTTTTCTCTTTCCTCTCTGATAGACCAATCACGCTCTAAGTCCCACCACCTCATTGCCCAAGATCGCAACGACCAACAGCATATTTCAAACAACGCTATTGGGGGTTAAGTTAACCGCCCAACATCAAAGGCCAATAGGGTATAGACACAATGTCGAAGTTATACATCCTTGGCCAATTTCAAGCCCTCCCCCCACTCATATTACACTTGGTGCCCCTAAAGCTAAGTGATTGACCTGGTGTGGCCGCAGGCCGCATCATTAGGCAGACTCACAGACTGCGCCGGGCTCCATTTGATCATTTTCAGCGGCTAACTCTTTCCGCCTGCTAACATTGTCCGCCACTCACTATCCGTTTTGGTGGTTATGTTGATTCATCGTCGTACCGCATTGAAGTTATCTCGTCGATACTATCATATAGCACAACAAGATCAGTGTTACTGTCGCACTTCTGGACCAAGTGCCTCCCTTGGCCATGTTTCATCCTCACCAAGCCAGAGAATGTCCACATCTAGAGGGCCGAATAATGATGCTACCAAACAGAGCAGAGGTTGAGGCGAGGATAACAACGACCCTGCCCATCACAAGCGGCATTTTCAACCATCCAGTTGTTATCCTCTCAAAAGAGGTTCATCGTGGCAAGGTGGCAGTGTTTATTGTCAGTTCCAGAATTTCCTATACTACAGCTTGCCTTGACGCATAACATGGCTAACAAATACCGCCAGGTGACGAGCTTTGACGGCACGCCGATCGAGAATCGTCATCCGGATCCCATCCGACGACAATCCTACCTCCCAATACGTCCAGCCATACACCCAGACACCCGCTGCGATCTTATTACTGCACACGGAAAGATTATGAAAAAGAATTCCTACGTTAACATCAAGGATATTCACGAAATTCCGTTTGCAGCGCTTCGCTCTTGTTGGCGCGACAATGATCTCCACTTGGAGACATCATCCTACCAGATACTTACCTCAGAATTGTGGAAGCGAAATCTTGGGGAACTGGCTGTCAGACTCAAAGGCCATGGCATATTTGAGCGGGTAGCTCAGTCGGCTTACAGCGAGGTTCCTGTTCCCGTCCGTGTCAGCCATCAAGGACTTGGTCGTGGTACGAGTTTTGCGAGGACATCTCGTCCCCCTCTCTCGGCAACTTATGGGACATTCAACCAAAGCGCGACGGCGTCAAACACCCGATCGTATGCTTCAGTCCTTACCACTGCGAACGCTCCGAGAGTCTATGCCTATCCAAGCAGCGTATATCAACCCCAGCAATCTGTGCCAGTGAGGCAGGGCGCTATTCCATCACAGCAAAGCCGCTTTAGAATAGAGCAGCGTTACGACGATCAAGTCGATTCTGAAACAAATGAGCCAAATTGGCTTGCACCCATAGCCATCATATGTTTCCTGGTAGCTGCTTGGTACTGGTTTGCCAACCCGATTGCGGATTGACTTCCAGACAGGTATGAGCCTCGAGCGGTAAGGCACCTGCTTGTCAACCTTCTTTTTGTCAGTTTATGGTCCTCAAAGGCTAGTTTGTGGAGTTAGTGAACCCATGGAGGTAGCTTGTATTTACATAAATAGGAGCTTTGATGTTGCTGGTATAATAGGCCTTTATGTAAGTTACATGGCACAAAACAGTAAGGATGCAGACCGTAAGAGTCTTACGGAAATAAAGATTATAATACGCTACTGATAATTGTTGCAATAGATATTAACAAGATTGTATAGTAATTCTCCTTCTTATAGACCTTGTATGTATATATAGCCATATCTGTTGTCTCTAGTATTGAGGTTAAGGCAAGAAAGCTAACTGCAATAGTGACTTCTGGGGCCATAGCCATTACGGCTGTAGCTTCTACTACGGAAACAGTTGGCAATACCGCAGGAAAGATGACAGGGTCTATCATGGCGGTTACCTGGGTCAATTTTATGTTGTTATTCGTCCTGTAAATAAAGAAACTCTACAATGTCTCATGAAGAAGGATCGCAGCTGTCTTACCACTGTATACCCCAGCATACGACTGAAGCCATGAAGAATTGCTATGAATGCTATTCGTCACCAAATCAAAAATAGAAAAACCTAAGTTTCGGGGTAATAAGTGGGAAGTCTCGGGTATCAATCATTATCGTCTTGATATCTGAGAGGTTTGGTCGAGGCCCCCCCCCCCCCCTCTCAGGGTCTATCTGGTGACGATAAAAACCAGGTTGAAGAAAGAAAAGGAGGGACTTGATCAGGACATGAGATTATAAGGACTTCGGCCAGCATAACAGATTCCATTTCAGATGAGCTTTTGGCCCTACGGCCGCCTCTGAAGATGAAAGCTGTAACAGGTCTGTGCCACGGGGTGAGCCCCAATTGTGTTTTGTGCTTGAGTGATTAGGAGAGGCTAGAGACTCGACACATTCAGATGTTCTGTAGCCGTTTGAACTAGGAGAATAGAGACGGAAAAGGTCAGTTGGAGTATTGTCAAATGAGAACAGGTTCTCTTGACTGGCTTGAGGTTTGAAGACTTGATGCATGTTGTAGAGGCTAGCAAGTGAAAAAAGCGAAGCGAGTCCAAGTAGTGAATCAGAGCTAAAGAATTCAGCTGTGGCAAGAGTTATGCTTGCTGTAGATTAGATGTTCCACGAATCGTGAGACTACGACGAGTTTATCGTGTTGAGTAGAACTTTATATACACCCAGGCCTTGAAACTAGGCTCATGGCGCGGTGGACCAACAAGACGACGTTCATAAGTGGAAAAATGTGGAAAGTAACTTAGATTATGTCAGGCAACACGTTGCTGATATATTAAGCAGATATACGACCATTAAGGCATAGGGATAATTATTCTATTGCTCAATATACGAACATGCTCAAGCACTGGTGGGAAATGGCTAGAGGCAGTGAGAACTACGGTAAACTCTGCTACTATCAAGCAGGAGGCTTGCAATAATGCCTTATCGCAAATTCAACATTGAATGGTGGCTGTGTCTCGAAATATGCCTGTCCATCTGCATGACCAATCAGAATCGGTGGCCATAGGCTGCATAAGGCCTCTCTAGGCAGGCTGTGAATTGAAAATCTCTTTTTTTACGATATCCAATTAATCCCTGTTTATTTAATAGAACACGTCATGCATGATTGGCATAACGGGGTTAGGACCAACAGCTTTAAAAATGAGGCTGAGCTAATGAAACAGAACACGCAGCACCTGAAGGCAAATCGACCATCGCCATACTACGTGAAAATGTCTTTTGGATATGCCGTGGGGGACGTTATCGCCATCCTTGGCCTCTTTGAGCGTATTGCCATCGAGCTGCGCAACTATAAGGGTGCCCCGATGCATTTTCAACGGCTTTATGTCGAACTGGATCTTATGCACAGCACCCTAAAGCACGTCATGATGTTAGAGCCTGAATCCCCTACAGAGCACCAGACCATGGAGAAAGTCAGAGCTATTATCATGCATTGCAAGCAGCCCCTGCAGTCCATGGCTGAGAAGATGCGAGCAAAAGAAAGCAGCTTGGGCCACTTCAAAACTACCAGAAGCCTAAGCAGTATCGGAACCCGGCTTCATTGGTCTATGATAGCGCAAGGCGATGTGGAGGACCTAAGGAAAACTATTCTGTCTCAGATGGCTGCTATCAATATCCTTCTAAGCGTTCAGCAGATGTAAGTTTTACTTTACCTACTGGTAGGTGTTGAGGAGACTAACAGAATGTAAGGAATCGTATCGAGCACATCGCATTACAGTCTCGTAACATTGGGACCAGCCAGTTCTTGATTCTTGAGAAACATGCAAATACCATAGCAGGACACGCATCGAACATCCTGACCATAACATCGAGAACACAGAGTGCGATCGACACACTGGCAGTTGATGCAAATACTAATGCCGAAGCACAGTCCAAGCAAGCCAACATGATCAATAAGAATTTGAATGCTATTGAGAAGACAATGCTTGGCCTCGCGCAGAAATCTGAGAACACTACAGGAATGGTTCGTCGCCAAACAGCTTTCTTAGGTCGCCACGTCAAGATTCTATTTCGCGTTATGCAAAACCTAAAAGACCTTTTTAAGCTGTACGCAATCCTTTAAGAATTCGATCTCTATCAACTAACGGACTTCCAGTCTGACCAGATGCTCGAAAGAAATGCTTCAAGCTATTAGCAGAAACACGCAAGTGTTCTTGACATAAACATTATTGAGCCTACTGACAACATTACAGGCATATGCTTCTTGATATCACCGCGCAACTAAAACACATTATACGAGCTATTGAGGCAATACCACTGCATCTTACTCTTGATATCGTTCGACTAGATGATGCACATGGGGAAAGCTGGGCCTTACCGCTACAAGCTTGTACAACTTGGAGGGTAAGCAGCAGGTATATCGGAGTTTCATTGGAGAGGAAGACAGTTAACATCGACGTAGTCCTTCAACGACATGCTCCGATTCGTAGTCTATGCCAACAACAGGCCCGGAGCAGATTATATTACTCAGAACCTATTCAACGTGTTGAATGCTAAGACTGGAAAACATGTCGATCATGAAACTTGGGCAATGTCTGTAAAACCTGGCTTCCACGTCGAGCAAGCCATGGTTGTTAGAAGAGACCACTCGCTTGAAAGCTGCATGGATTTAGACTGCCCCGGGACACTTGCCGAGCAAGTTTTGCAGCATGTGAACCGGAAGGTCTGGTGAGTATATAGCAAATATCTTCTGTTTCAAATGCGTTATTAACACTTATCTCAATAGTACTCTATGTGGTCGATGGTCTACAACAACCTTTACGTCAACACCGCTAATAAAGTTATACAATGATATCGAGTCTAACTTACATCCTGGTAGTTCTTTCAGAATGCACAGAAGAACGAAGACGGAATTAGGTCCTCAAATACCCTCCATAATTTCGGACGAAAAAACACAAACCTTTCGTAGGGTCAGGTACCTCCAATCGATGGAGCCTATACAGAATATGGACGATGCTCAGCGTGTATTGAGTGAAACTCCAACTCACCCCATGGCAAACGCCTTCATTGGACTTGAACTTCTTCGAACTGCAGAAGGAAGATTTGCATATAATTCGGTTCAGGTTGCAAGAGAACACTTAGAAATCGCCGTTAAATCAGGTTAGAATGATCCAGCATTCCCCAGCTTTAGCTGAATCTCATGATACTAAGTCCACTCAGATAGTTTCATTGCCGAAAATTGGTACCTCTTAGGTCGAGCATGCATCGAGCTGCAGGACTTTGAAAGAGCTCATGAATGCCTTCAAAGTGCTATATACATCGAACCGAATTGCCCTTCTTTCTGGATAACGACTGCTATACTGTACTTCCGTGTAGATCAGTCCCGAGATTCACTCGACGGTTTAAGCCGCGCTATCAGGCTTAATGCTTATCTCTTCGAGCCCTGGTATAACCTCGGTGTCTTGGTAAGCTTCCTTACTCGTGATTCAATTAACACTTCTTTAACTGAGCACGTAGTATGACTTCTACAACCAACCCATGGATGCTCAAGACGCATTTATAAAGTGCCTGGAACTGGCCCCGGGGTTACTGAACGTTCAGACACGAGTTGACGCTCAGAAGGCCTATATTGAAAGCGATGACATCAAGCTTTTAGAGGATAGCTTGATCAGAGACATGATTGAAGCGCCATTAAGCGACCAGTACTCCAAGGTTTATCCTGTACCTGCCTCAACTGATCACATCACTCTGGATCCTCTTCGGCAGGATTCTTGGGAAGACAATAACGCAGATGAGGAAAGTCTAAGCGATGATGATTACACGGATTGGGAAGAATTAAGCGAAGATAACATGATCGCAGTCGACTCGTCACAGAGAATGGCTTAGGTGTGAAGGACTATGTATCAAGGTCTTGTGTTATATGTATCTAGTAGTTTCAAGTAAGAGAAAATAATATAACAGGTAATCTATTAGTGGCTTTGTTAAGCTATAAATCAATTATACTTTCTTTATACTCTTGAATAGTTACTATATATATATAGATAACTAAATTAACTTATTGTAATATTCTCTAAATAAACCTTCCCGCCATTAGTCGCACATAGGCACACCAACATAGTGTCTCAGACCACCGATATTACCAAAGGCAATACCATTGTTGCATGTAGCACTGCAGGGGTTATCTTCCGCCAGATCATCAAGAACCTCACCATCGAACTCCTCCCCGTTGATGCTCAGCTTGGCACCGCAGTCATTGAAGTCTGCGTCATCACCAATGGGCTCTCCAGCATTGAAGATGGTAGCGCTGCTGCCGCACATGTCGAACTGAGGGGCGCGGTTGGCAATAGAGCACCAGTTCTCATTGAGAGTATCTGTCAAGCTTGCTGATCGACTTTCGTCACAGGGGGATCCCGCAGCGAAGGCGACGTAGTAGACGTCAGGGGGAGCGTCGCCGAGACCAGCTACAGCAAAGACGCCGAGACAGACATTGCCTGCTGCAGCGATGGCTGGAAGGGCCAGAAGGGTCAAGGCAGAACGTAGCTGGTAATATTAGATTCTCTTTCTTTCCCCATAGTTGATTCTAAGACTTACTGAGATCATCGTGGCTGTTAGAGGTGAAAGAAGAAGGCCTTGTTTCTTTGACTTCAGGATGAGTCGATTGGAATGTTTGTAGACGAAACAAGAGCAGTAGGAAGTCAACACATATTTATAGTCATCCAGATATCAATTTGCTGGTTCTATGATAGCTGACGGAACAATATGATCAACCCGCCTCAATCCCGATTCGGCTCGAAGTACTAAAGCATCACGGTGAATCCTTCACAGTTGTCATGACACATACTTTGCCTTGTACCAGACTTGTCATGCTGTGATATCTCGAAGACTAAGCTTCTATAGTAAGCAGACTGCAACTAAGTACAGGGTTAGAACAGCGCGGCTACAAATGGGTGAGATCTACACGGAGCTGAATACCCGCATTCTACATCGAGATCCTTGGCAGTATAGCGGTCCGCTTCCCACCATTAACCTTGAGTCTCTATTAGCTGCCCAAGTGTAGTGCAGTACTCGATCTCGATATCCAGCTGCAGAGTCGGAGAATTGCCTCATTTCCCGATTTCTTAGTACAGAACTTTAATGCCAAGAGTGATAAGTTGCCGACTGCCTGTCAGCAATCCTTCATTGTAACACAATAGAGGTTCTTGCAAAGTGATTAATGTGATACGGTTTATTGCGGGCAACGACTTGCGGTTCACCGGTTATGGGCTTATGCTTGCATAAAGCCTTCTGTAAAGTAAGCAGTTGGCCCAAAAGTCAGCCCAATGATTCTCTATGCAAGCCAGAAAAATGCCGAGTTAAGCGAATTCGTTATGACTTATGGCAATCTTTCTTGTTCAAAGGTGGCCTAGTTAGAGTATAATGCTGAAAACTTTCCGAACTGCTTATTACCCCAGACCAGCCATGCTTCTGCGTGTGTACCCTAGTGGGCTGGTGCGAGAGTCCGAGAGCTAGTCCCCAGGACATGCGCCATGACAAGAGCTTGTTTCTCAGGACGATTACTTGGCACGGTGGCATTTCAATAAAGGTACCCAGTACATGATGACGCAGTCAGAAATCCTTTATCACACTTAGATCCTTTCCCGTCTTGTTTTGCGGACTATTGCGGTTAAAGTTTTCCAGCCACGGGACATAGTTTGGTTCCGATACAGCTCGGAGTCAGCACTAGCTGAATACACAGAGCGTGGGCCCATTAATCCACAAGGAAATCTTTAAGCATCAAGTTCCCGTCCATGATTCCTGCCCTGCCGATAGGACCATATACGGATAGCGGGGGATCAACAGGAATTAGCGCCCTCTGCTTTTCGGACATCTGTCCGTCGATCCATGGGTCCTCGGATCCTGCCGTACCAGCTCGGTCAGAGACTTCTCTGATTCGATAGACAGCATTACATCTCGGAGCTCCCTACTCGGGGATCGCAGGGCTATGGACATGCGATTTATCACAAATTTCTTGAACCGGGGGCTGCTTCACAACGCCGTACCCGGTCCATGTCGAAATCAGTATCACAGACCTTTACAACATGTCAAAAGAAGGCTTCAAAATGTATGTTTAAATTTGAACGAGGTCTCTGGGACTACGTTGTCTCGAGGTTCTCCAATTCCGATGCGCCAGAGGCACATAAATTAGATATGACACTGGGCTACTATAGAACCATCTCTTCTCCAAGCGTTACCGGATCTCAAGGGATGTTAAGGTCAGCTGGTCATAGACTCTCTTCAAAAGTTTGATCAATCGCTTCCCAGCTTTGCTACGAACCTATCCAGAATTTCATTCACCTCATCTGGCTTCTCTAGCTGCAGCCAATGCCCACCAGAAACTTGCTCGACTGTAAGATCGGGCACGAAAGGGCGCATCTGCTCTGGGATGTTCGTTGCGGCAGTGATGACGTTCGTTGACGCGATTAAGAGGGTTGGGTGCGTGAGGGCATGGGCAGCCGTTGCGATTTCTGATATTGTGTTAGTAAAATATGGAAGAGGAGGTGCCAGAGATCAATATCCAGTCAGGTAGTGAAGGCTGCAGAGAGTAAGAGACGCAAGGCAGTACATACTCCGTTCGTCATCTTGGTTAATGTTACGCAGACTAGACCTATAACAGTTGATCGCGGCCCCATAGCCACCTTTCTCCTTGGAGAAGGCGTGTTCATAATGTTTGTGATCCTATCACGTGTACGTTAATTCGAATGGAACTTCATGCATCTTGGGTCGAATTCCCACCTCTGATGTCAAATATGGCAACTCGGTAGTCCTACCCTCGGTCAACCACGAGCGTAAACCACCCAGAGCACCCTTGTACTTCTTGGTAATCTCTTCGTCCGCGGTAAAGTAGAGGGATTCTACCGAGTCGGACTACATTGTTGCGAATAGTTTAGCAACTCAAACTCGACCGGATTTAGAAAGAACTTACATGTTCATCTAAGAGCTTAGGAGCATCCTCTTCATCGAACAAAAGGAAATACCCCAGGATCGAAAACCCAAGTTTTTCTTCCACCGATTTATTGATATGGTGTACCGCCGCGGTAGTGAGGCTACGGCCAGGCGCCATGTATCCGTGGTCGATGAACGCATAGGCCGAAAAGCGCTCGGGATGATAGTTTGCTAGCCGTGACAAAAGAAAACACCCCCTGAAGAATAAGACGTTAGTATCGTTACAGTTCTCTGGTCCTTCAGAACGGCTCAGATATCATGGCCAGAAAAGCGAACGAGCTTAACATACCAATCATGTGCCACGCCCACCACCATTTCAACGCCCTCTGAGGTCAAGATTTCAACAACATCCCTTGTCATATCCTCACCCTTGTACATCTCTAACTCAGTCGGTCTTGACGTCTCCCCGAAACCAAGCAAGTCTGGTGCTATGACGCCATAGCCTTTTGCCTCAAAGAAGGAAATCTGATGACGCCAGTGATACGAGGTAGAGGGGAACCCGTGTAGGAAGAGAAAGTATTGAGTGTTTGGGAGCTGGGACGGGATATGAACGTAAGAGTAGGTGAAACCGCGCGTTGTAGTATGGGTTGAGCGTGAGAAGGCCATAGTTGACTGTAGTCAATGACCAGTATTTAAATCGCTGCGCGATGAGTCTCTGATGGTGGTGAAGGGGGAACTGGCTGGTATGCGATCTAGGAGGTAAAGAACTAAGGATTCCGGAGCCTTGAAAATTAGATACCTGACTACGTCTATATTTATATTCCAACGCTTATGTCGCAAAAGACCGAGAAGCTCTGCATTTTCAGACACCAGTATTCAATCGACTGTATACAGATGGCTTTACCTTCGTAGTCCATGGCTGTCAGCGTTGGCGTAGCGGCGATGAATACGGGAGTATGACACTTTTTACCGATTGAGGTTAGTGATGTGGCTTCTCTCTCTGGTTTGGGGTTTTCGTTCATCGAATCACAAAACAAAAGTTACGCTTTGAAGACAGCGATTGGTTGTGTACTCCACACGCCCAGCGGCAGAATGTTAGACCGAAGCTGGTAAAGAACTGCTGACCAGCGTACATCTTGGTGTATTTCATTGCACTGAGGACCCTTGAGCACAGGCCGGCATGAACCAATATCTTGTCAGTTATTATTTCAGTCCAAGTTATCTATTTAACAACTGCCATCGTTCGAGAGAAGTAATTTGAGTAGTGACCTGATGCATAGCACGAGCAAGGAGATGATACCTAGTAGATGAACTGCCAACCTCGCCATTCAATCCAGCCTGACTAGAAAGGGTGAGTGTCATATCTTGCCTCGTGCGGAGGTTCTCAAGCATAGAGCTTCCCGCCTCGATATGCATCCCCACTCGACTGTCGATATCCAGAAGAAATTCAATGTAGCTAAAGAGGACGGTCGCCAAGACGGCAATCTCTGCATTTTGGGGAGATGCATCAAGCCGAGCTTGTAAGTCCCGGATGGCCATGCTATAATGTCGTATTGAAAAGACGATCGCGGGGGTGCTTTGCCATACGTTAGGATGGTAACGGCTGCTAGCCAAGGCCCCAATTGCTAGGGCCGCATGATGCAATGCTGGCTCAACGAGAGTGCCCTTGACGATAATGTCTTTCCACTCAGCGACCTCAAAAAATAAAGAAAATTCCCCAGCGCACACGACCCGAAAATACTCCATGTGCTGATACTCACCAGCCAGTAAAGGCTTGGCAGAAGGGTATTGCAGACTGCAAATGAGAGGAGTCGCCGTGCACGGGGGAGCCGATGAGACAAAGTCACATTTCCAACCCGCTTTAATACAAGGTGATCAAGCCGGTCTGACCTCGTCGCACTTCTTATGTCTGCTTCTATTGCTGACTTAACAGGTACATTCCGCGCGGTGCGGGGGGTGCTCCTTACTTGCATGTCAGACATCCCGTAGTGACTTTCTTAGTGCCCCGGACACCATGACGAACTTTCTTTATCATTACTGGTTCGTCTTGATTATTGCTTCGATTATGACACTCAGTTGTTCTGGGTCTGCTAAAGTGAAAGATCGAGATGTGAGATTAGCGAAGGAAAACTGAGTTAATGACGCATAAGCCTTGCAAAGAATCATGCTAAGCGTCATCATCATCCAATCACAACAGCTAAAGCGTAAGTTGCTACATTTCAGGGAAAGCAATGGATTTATCCGGTATAGCCACCCGAGTGTACTGCAGACAGCTCGATTAGGAATATATCACAATCTTGGTCGTGTCGCGTCGTAGAAAAAGGCCAATCCGCTTGAGCGGTTGTGTTAGTGGCAGTAGGCGAAATAATAGGAATCATGCGATAGATGAGCTAATCCTACGGTTAGAGAATGGGGGCATTTTGATATAAAGGAACCGCAATATAGGGACACGCCGATTAGGGGCATGTGGATGTAATGTAGCAGGCTCCTCACTCTCCTAATACCATAATCTTGCAAAGTTCTCTCTTGGCATCTTCGTCACCCCACTGCACCAGTTTCCTTTCCTTCTCCTGGGCGATTTTGAACTGAACAAAAGGCTCCAGAGCATCTTGTTGCTTCTGACTCAGGTTGCACAATCTCGCCCGATAATCACCATCATCATTATCCCCAAAGAACATAGGATCCAAATATCTCCAGAAGACAAAGTCGAAGGCCCAGCTATTTCTAGCTACGTACCGAATCATCCACTCTCTGCTTTCCCAGCTCTCCTTCATCTGCTGTGAAAGTGAGAAAGTCTCGTTTTTGGAGATTTGTAGGTTTTCCAGACCATCTTCGATATCTCTGTCTGACTGGAGTTTTCTCTCCTCATCCTGCAGGACAGAAATAAAGGTTCTAAAGCGAGGCTCACATGCTTTCATCCAGCTCTCGTATCCACCTGGCCAGTACTCCGGGTATTTTAAGAGAAGCCACCAGGGAGGGTCAAAGGCGAATTCCGCTGGGGCTGCATAAGCAAATTCCCAGTCGATAACGCCGACGACTTTGAGGTCCTTGTCGATCAAGACGTTGGAAGGTCGTAGGTCTTCAGAAAAGAGTCGGAAGTTGTTTCCGCCCTCTTTGCTTGATCTGGCTTCCAGTCGTCCTTCTGAGGCAAGGTTCCGGAATAGCTGGCGAGCAACATACTTATCGCGAGCGTCATCCTCATCTTCAACAGCATTGTTTTGTTGAAACGCCAGCTGTATTAGATTCATGTCGGCCATGGCTGAATACCACTCGGTTGATGTGGCGAAAGGTTGATCTTTAACAGGTAGCAGACTTGACGGTGAGCCGGTGAGATCGAGGATGGAGTTCATATTCTGCAAAAGTGGCCTTCCACATATAGACATATTCCCCTCTTCATCTTCAACTAGGGAACCGATTCTTGGGAAAGAGAGGGATGAGAGTTGGAGACGGGTATTTGCCATTTGACGGTATAGAAACTCAAGCTTCTCGATGCTGATGTGGGGATCAAGTGAGTGGGAATCCGTCGGTTCTAGTGTTGGATCATTGAGAGCGTGAGACAGAGTTGTCTCATGCTCAATAAACTCCATTATCATGAATGGTCCGAGGCCCAACGGATTCTCTTCTGCCGTCCCCCAGTGATATATCCTGGGTACAGGAATGGTGGTATTGGCGGCGACATATCTCATTGTTGCTACTTCATAGCGAACCTTTTCGTCTGGGAACTTGGTTGCTTATCGTAGGTCAGCCCTGTCTTGTTTTCTCTGTCTGGTAGGGTGGCCATAAGTACCTGGGCTTGGAATTCTGATGGCAGCAGAGGTACCATCCGCGTACTCTAATCGATAGAAGACATTATAGCCACCCTTGATGGGTCTGTGTAGCTCCACAGCCTTCCCGGGGCGATACTTGAGGATGAAGTTCGCGATGCCACGATAGATAGTGGCTTTGTTCAAGGATCGTTCCCATTCCTCAAGGTCGTTGTCGTTTCTTTCCCAAGCGAGATCGTCCATGTCCATGCGGACATATCTCAGCTGAGGTGACATTTAGGCACAAGTTTGTAGAAGGCACAGATTCAGTATGCATTGAGATAGCTGCCAAAAGTGCTTGTTATGTCTCGGAGGACAAGAAAAGCAAGAGTGAAGTTGCAGCCTGATAGGTACCCGAGTCTCTGAGCCAATCACAACATGATGATGAGCCAATACGATGTCGAGACATGCATTGTCTCGGTGCTGAGTAAAGTCCACTGAACAGTGAAAAATCACTGATTCCGCCATGACACTCTTTCAACAATCGCCCAGTGCTCTGGCTGGGTGGCGTTTGTGCTCACTGCCATGCCAGGATGATAGTTAACACAGACCCACCATACGCCTTGAGATTATCACCATTATCGTAATACATGTACAACAACGAAACGGCTACGACGTATCATCCTCGCTAACAATCCCCTCGCCACTTCTCGCTATTCCATCATAATCCATCCAAGCTTAGAAATCGCTCCATCAGCAGATCTCGGATATCCGAACCTCTCCAAAAATTACCCAAAACGGCAAAACGGGTCTCGTCAGATAATCCAACGTCGCTAGTTTCAAGTTTCACAGCCTATGACAGCTAAGCATTTGCGAAATGCTGACGGGATCTACAAATTTCTCGAAAGGCGTACGATTGACATGCCAAGTTGAATGAATAGCCCCACTGATCTGGACATAGAGGGCGCGAGGGTAACATTGGTTGATGGAGATATATGTGAATAGCAAAAATGGAGACATCAGAGTATAGAGATATTTAAGATGGCCTTGGTGACATCAAGAATTGAGAACATAAACAGACAATTTCGCAATATTTTATCATGGGTTCTTTTTATCACAATGACGAGCTTGAAGCAGTTTGCTCAGCTCTGCAATCCATAACACAGCGCTTAGCAACCACAACACAAAATGTTAAAAACGACCCCATCATCAAAGTCGCTCAACCCTCAGACGTTCCCTACCTCCAAAGGATAGGAACGCCAGGTCAAGCGCACTCAATCGACCAAGTCCTCAAAGAAGCCTTCACCGCATTCGACCACCGCATGCGCGTCAACCATCCTCGCTTCATGGGCTTCATCCCCTCACCTACATCCCCCGTCGCTTGGCTAGGCGACATTGTAGCCAGTGCATTCAATGCACTCGGTGCTTCCAAGCTGCAAGCCTCAGGACCTGTTGTCATTGAGAAGACCTTGATTGAGTGGTTGGCGGGGAGGGTTGGGTTTCCAGCCAGTGCAGGCGGGATTTGTGTGTCGGGTGGTTCAATGGCGAATTTGATGGGGATTGTGCTAGCGAGGGATCGCTTTGTGCCACATGGTGAAACCGGAAAGGCTATTGCATATCTCTCGGACCAGACGCATCACTCTGTTGCAAAAGCTATGAAGTTGCTTGGATTCGATAAAGAGCAGATCCGACGGTTACCTGCGGATGAGAACTTCAGACTTGATCCAGTTCTTTTGGCCAAAACAATTCAGGATGATCGCAAAGCAGGCCTTGTACCGTTTTTGGTGGTTGGGACTTGTGGAACCACAAACACGGGCGCCATTGATCCTCTACCCGACATCGCAGAGATTTGTAGAAGGGAACAAATCTGGCTACACGTCGATGGCGCTTACGGCGCATCAGCAACTCTATCCGCGACACGCCACGAGACAGTCGACGGCCTCAAGTACGCCGACAGCATGTCATGGGACGCTCACAAATGGCTCTTCCAAACCTACAGCTGCGGTCTTCTCTTGGTAAAAGACAAAGCGAATCTGGTCCGAAGCTTTGCGAACGAGGGCGATTATCTGCGCGATGGTGTAGCGATTGAGGATGAGGATATCCCCAACTTTTGGAACTATAGCATGGAGCTCACTAGACCTGCGAGTCGAGCTATGAAGCTGTGGTTTACACTGAGAGTTATTGGTGTTGAGAGGATTGGGGAGATGATTGATCATGGATTCGATCTTGCTGAGCGGGCGGAGGAGGAGTTGAGAAAATTACCTGACTGGGAGATTGTCAGCGCTGCTAGCTTGGGCGTTATAACATTCCGTTATGCGCCCAAGGGTTTGTCGGAAGATGATCTTGAGGCTATCAACAGCGGTATCTCAAAGAGTCTCATATCAAGCAACAAAGCTGGCATCTTGACAACCAAGGTTCGAGGAAAGGTAGCGTTGAGGATCTGTGCACTGAGCCCGCAATTAGCGCTCGACGACATGTCAGAGATAATCCACGAAGCCAATCTCCTCGCCACAAAGAGCACAAAAGTTAGCAATGGAGTAAAAAGTAGATATCTTTTTTATCAGATTAATAATAGAACAATCATGATCAACATCAGATTCCAAAGAATGGCAGCGATATCGCAGCTGATAAGATTGGTGTAGGGTGAGCTCGGTTTTCCGAACCGAGCTACTCCGAAGCCGGGGCCGGATGTAACTGGATGCGCTGATTGGCGCTGCGAGTTTGGAATCAAATGCCACCGACTCCGCAGACGCTGCAGGCACCGCACGTGTTTTTCAACGCGTTGTTCGGCATTCACACCGTCTAGAGATAAGTCAGTCCACATTTGCGTCACCGCCAGCAAAGATGCCACCAACAATTCCATGAGTCAATGGCACTAATTACATAAATTTACTTTGCTTTAGGTACTTTAACTTGCTCAGCCGGTATGTTATCACGGTATCAGCTAATATGGCGCTAAAATTTGATGATATTTCTACCTTGTTCCATCAATGACCGGGCCTGGCCCCTGATAACGCGGGCTCCACACTTGATTGCTTGCTTTTTTACGAGACGTTCCGTTTCTCTAGTCGCGTTCCCGTTCGAAGCTTTTTAGTTTTTAAACCTTTTCTCCCTCCCCTTCTTTTCGTCCTTCTAGATTTCTTCAATCGACATCACAAAAAACACACCATCATCATGTCTTCAGCTTTTGTTCAGCGCCCTGCCCCCGACTTCTCGGCTACTACCCTCTTCCCTGGAGGTGAGTTCAGAGACATCAAGCTCTCTGACTTCAAGGGACAATGGTACGATTTCACGCTCCCCCCCTGAGAACCTGGATGGGTTGTACTGACTGAGGCTTCGTAGGGTCGTTCTTCTCTTCTACCCCATGGACTTCACCTTCGTCTGCCCTACCGAGATCATCCAGTACAACAACGCCCTCGACCGCTTCCGCGAGATCAACACCACCGTGCTCGGCGTTTCCACCGACTCCCACTTCACCCACCTCGCGTGGGTTGAGAAGCCCCGCAAGCAGGGCGGTCTGGGCCCCGATCTGGAGCTGCCCCTCATCGCCGACAAGTCCACCAAGATCTCGCGCAGCTACGGCGTGCTGATCGAGGACGAGGGCATCGCGCTCCGCGGCCTCTTCATCATCGACCCCAAGGGCGTCCTCCGCCAGATCACCGTCAACGACCTCCCCGTCGGCCGCGACGTCGAGGAGACGATCCGCCTCGTCAAGGCCTTCCAGTTCACCGACGAGTACGGCGAGGTGTGCCCTGCCGGATGGCAGGAGGGCGGAAAGACCATGAAGGCTGATCCCAAGGGAAGCCTGGAGTACTTTGAGGAGCAGGGAGAGAATGGTGAGTCCCGGAAGCGACCCAGGACTGAATAAGAGATTATCCAGTTCAGACCTGGACACCATTTCGTGGACAGCGCAAGAACACTTTGTTTTGACTAAGATTTGTAATGTTACAGGAGCTAAGGCATAGAATGTTAGATTCCAATGAGACTCGAATTCCAATCAACACCCGCCAGTAAAGAGAGACAAGAGAAGAGAAGAGAACGGACCGCGCGCGCTGCTACCGGTAGCACATGACGAACGATCCAACGCGAAAATAACGAAACGATCCTTATGTTAATGGAGGGCGATGCACTTGTGTCGATTGGGTGCGATCGGTCGTCTTTGACGAGATACGATTAGAAAGTAGACTTAGACTTAGACTATAGACATTCCTTGAACAATGTATATTGATGGACGATTGCTCTCAGCGATATGACCGTGATTTAATGTCTTGCACGGCATTTGCAATTGCACCGTGAAGTGAATCCTGTTCCCACTGTGAATGCCTGAAACGCGTCGCACTCAACAAAACTCAAAACCATCACCCTGGTTACCGCATTTCCGTCGCAATACCCGGAGCTGCTTGGCAACGACACAAAATAGCTTCAGTGCCGACTTACTGTGTAAACGACATATTTAGCCCCCGAAGGTTTGGGATGAGTTTAGATGAGCCACCGAACTTCATCTGAGGTTTAAACTTGATGGCTAGTAAGCATTTCTAATTGTCAATGGCAGTTCTTGCACTAGCGAATCGCGAATCGCCCAGATGGAGAGAGTCGCATCATGTTGATGCCAGAGTAACAGCATGACCCGTGAATGTGTTTTCCCTCATGAAACTCTGATATAGTGATCTTACAACTAGATCTCTAACTGTTGATAGTAAGCATACTCCTTGCCGCATTCCAAGAAAAAAGAATTTAATATTTACCTAGGGTAAGTCCCTCTCCCCATACTGGATCAAGAACGCATCTACATATTCTCATTCAATGGATCCCACACCCATGAGTGCGAAGGAGGTCCAGACTCATACTGGATACGGTCAAAGTACGCCAACGTATCATCACTCCAAATGTTTCGAGGTCCCGGCTGAGGTCTAAAATCCAACCCTTGACAGATTTCCTTTCTGCACATAATCCGATTGTACAAGATATGTCCATCTCCGCAAGGAACCCACTTCTCTCTATCTTCCAGGTCTACATCGGAATTGAGTTCTACTGGATCCAGGTTCGTTATGTGATGGTGTTCTGTGCTAAGGGAGTTGAGGTGAAGGCTCTCCAGAGCAGGCATAGACTCGATGCACGAGAACACGGTTGACCACGATCCACCTACTAGAAAAACGCCATCAAGGCACACCGTTGTGATAGTGGGGTGGTTTGTTAGAAAGTGGATAATGTCATCTGGTCGTAGGGGGAGACCGCGTAGAGAAAGGTCCTTCAGACAGCCGAGACTAACACTTTGGCTGATACGAGAAAAGACCTTGGTGTATCTGGGAAGAATGATGTGGTCCAAATGATAAAGGTGAAGATCCAGAGACGCGAGATTGGACATCTTTGTAAGAATCGTTGCTACGCCTGTGAAGTCTTCTGCATCAGACTCAAGATGTCGATTACGCCTGTAGGCAGACCTTGCTGCAAAGGCATCGCGAAAAAGACACTCTGCCTTGCCAAGCGATGTTCCTTCAATATTTCTTAGTGTTGAGAAGCTTAGCTCGAAAGATTGGATGCTTTTGCAAGCATCACTGAAGCCATCTGAGTCCAGCGTTCTCAAATGATCTTCAACGTGTCTCAGCTGCACACTGCATAGCGGCGTGCCGGGAAAGATCTGGAGTTTTTCAAGCTGGATCCTGCTGCGGGATATGGCTGAGGTGATTATGCGGAAGGTTTGAGATGCTGCTGACCAGACTGAAGGCCAACTTGAGTTCTGGCTGGCGGATCGATACCATTTGTGATGTTCTGCAGGTTGGCAGGTTTTGGTAAGACCTGCGATGATGCAGGCATCTAGAGTGATAGCCCGGAGATTGGTAGCATTTATAAAGATGCTTGATAGCAAGTCAGTGACCTTGCTGACGTCCGTGTTTGTATCTTGTTCAATTCTTGTCTTTAGCCAAGCAAGATCTCGCTGCGCCTCTTGTACCTCTTCATTTGTACAAGCCACGTTCCTCTCGCATAGATCCTCGACGTGTCGACGATAATTCTCTGTATCACGCCTCAATTCGTCCTTGTCGAATCCAGACCATTTCTGTCTTGTTAGAACAGTAGCTTCGGCTGGCTGAGTATCAAAGAGCGTTGCAACAACAGTGAGCTCTCTCAGCACGGGTCACAGCTGAGGGTGAGACACTCTATCTGCAAGAGATTGTAGACTAGCCAGCGATACATCGGTCTTGGCGGATCTGAAGAAACGAGAGTGGATAGTGTTGGTAGATAGCTGGCGTGAAGTGAGACGCAAGTTGGTGAAGGTTGCAAGGTCTAGATGGTGGAGGATTATGTCAAGTGGAATTCCAGACAGGCGGTTTAATCGATCAGAAGACGGCTGCACCAAGGAGACGTTCATTCTGATAACGCGTCGTGGTTCTTTACGTGATATTACGTGCCAGGATGAGTACAGAGGATTTGTGCACAGGAGCCCCGGACCTTGCAGAATTCTGGTGAGGGATGCTGCTTACGAGGAATTACGGTCAAATAATTATCATAAGAGTAAGCATGCTACGAATACTTAACTCGCAAGACTCAGCCGCACTTGTTAACCAGCTGGCAGCCTGGGATGGCCTGGATTGGATGCTAGCCAGATAAGATAAGACATGGGAGATAAGATAACGACTCTACCTGTGTAGCCTGTCAAGACCTCGCAAGAACTGTAGTCTAGACAGTTCACGAGGAAAAAAGAAAACATTCTTCGCAAGGAACTCCCAAGCCTATTTATCTTACGTCAATCCACGACCCTCCTGCCGCCAGATCCGTGATACAAGACTTGGCGGGGTTTTGTTTCAGGATAGTCAAGATGAGACCTTGACAGCTAACCCAAAACGCTGGTGAAGGCGCCAACTCATCCCAAGTTCGTATAACATCAGTCACTTCCCCCCAGGCTCTCAGTCAAAATCTAGTAACAAGGCTGAAACCGAGAGACGGGGTCTCCAAGGCCGGGACCAAGGCCTTCCGCTGCAGGGAAACATGGGGCCAGGAGGTCGCCAAGCCCGCCAATGCGACGGTTTCAAACAGGGGGGGTAGGTTATCTGACTTAACGTTATGCCTCTTAAGCTTAAGTCAACTCTATTGTGCTTTGATATCGAGCAGGGGAAGTCAACTGAGACAAGTGCACATCGCCAAGATGCCTCCTCCAAACACATCTCCCTACGGCGTGCCAACTTTCCGAGCTGGGAACGAGGCGCGAGAAGAACAAAAATCATGACATTTTGGGGCGGATTCAATAGAGGCCGAAGGGTAGCCACGTCTCATGTTCCTGGATGAAATGCGACGCCAAAACATCATAGCCAAGACGAAGAAAAACCTCGTCTTTTCCCGCGCTTTTAGCCTTTTTCATCCCTCTCTCTCTCTCTTTACACATTCTTTCTTTTCGCTCTATTTCCGCCTGGAGCGTGTTTTGTGATCGTCCTTCCCATTCGATTCTCTTCTTGTCGTTTGTTTCTTCTTAATTTATTTACCTGCCGTTCATTCTTCACATCAACCTCGCGATCTGGTATCGCCGAGTCGAAACTTTCCTTCCTAATCGCTTATCCTTAATACTGCTTGTGGCCTGCCATGCACTTTTCAACAATCATTTCTGCTTCCGCCTTTGCAGGTCTGGCGACTGCTTCTCCGTCCTTCTTTCGAAGAAATCCTCCTGCTGAGGAGGCTGCACCTGTGGCATGCGAGCCAGTCACTGTTCATGAGACGGTGCACGTGACGATACCTGGGGAGGTTGTTCATGAGACGGTCCACGAGACTGTTCATGTGACCGAGGTAGTGCACCAAATCGAGACGGTACATGCGACCGTGACGGAGGTTCAGCACGTGCCTGTTGAGAAACCAGTCACAGTTGTCGAGACTTCGATCGTCCACCAAGAAGTCGAGAAGCCTGTTACAGTCATTGAGACGGTCCACCAAACGATCGAGCAACCTGTTACTGTGGTTGAGACTTCTGTTGTTCACCAAACAGTTGAGCTGCCTGTTACAGTCATTCACACCCAGCCCGTCGAAGTCGAGGTCGAAAAGCCGGTTACAGTTATCGAAACTGTCCACCAAACGATTGAACAACCAGTCACAGTTGTCGAGACATCTGTCGTACACCAGACCATCGAGCAGCCCGTCACAGTCATCCATACCCAACCAGTCGAGGTCGAGAAGCCTGTCACGGTGGTCGAAACTTCGGTTGTTCATCAGACCATTGAGCAGCCAGTCACTGTCGTTCACACTGTACCAGTCGAGGTTGAGAGACCTGTGACAGTAGTTGAAACTTCTGTTGTGCACCAGACAGTTGAACAACCTGTCACCGTCATCCATACTCAGCCCGTGGAGGTCGAGAAGCTCGTCACAGTGATTCACACCCAGCCTGTGGAGGTTCCAGTTCAAGTACCAGTTACGGTGATCCACACTCAACCTGTCGAAGTACCCGTTGAGAAGCCTGTGACTGTCATCCACACATCCGTGGTTGAGAACACAGTTGTCCATACTTCAGTGGTTGAAGTCGAGAAGCCTGTTAACGTCGAGGTACCCGTCACAGTAGTACACACTCAAGTTGTTGAGAAGCCAGTCCAGCAGATCCACACTGTTGAAGTTGAGAAACCCGTTGAGGTTGTCCACACCGTCGAGGTCGAGAAGCCAGTGCATGTCACTGTCATCCAGACAGTCACAGAACACGTAGCTGCTCAACCTACTGCTCATCCCGTCGAAGCTCCTCAAGAGCATCCGGTCGTGGTGATTGAACAGCCCAAGCATGAAGCACCACCGCACGAGACAGCTGTTGTGGAGGTTCCTGAATACGCACCAGCAGAAGAGGTTGCAGCGCCCCACGAGACCGTTGTAGCGGAGCATCCCGCCGCGCCGCCAGCTCACGAAACACCAGTTGTCATTGAACATCCCGCTGCCTCAGCACCACCAGCTCATGAGACTCCTGTCGTCGTAGAGCACCCAGCAGCACCAGTCGCGACAATGGGCCACGAAGCGCCTGCTACCGAACACCCAGCCGCGCCAATAGCGACTATGGCGCACGAGGCTCCTGCAGCTGAGCATCCCGCTGCACCTCAGCCCGCGGAGCCTCATGAAGGTGCAGGCGAGATGCCAATCGCTGAAGCCGAAGCCCTACAGCACCCTGACATCCCCGTTCTTCTACCCTCTGGTGGAGTGTCGGGTAAGAACGCAACAGTGGCGCCTACATATCCAGGACGTCGCGCTATTGTTCGTAGATGGTAGTTCGAATAGATCGCTGTACGAGTAAAATACACTCATGATACCTTAGAATGGAAGGGGTCGGGAAGGATAGCGCAGGCACAATAATAATGATCTGGACATGGTTGGCCTGGGATAAGTCTTGGATAGGATAAATGACTACAAATTGACATAAAATTTCCAAGCTTGCATGTTGCTGTGACGTTACCTGATCTAGGCAATCGCAGTGTTTGAATTCCATGCATGCCTGCCTGAGCTTCAAGCCGACTTGTCTTAAGCTTGGGTATAAGACAAATCAATCATGACATCCAGGCGTTACTAAATATCGAGTCATTCATATCAAAAGACCCCTAAGCGGCTGAAATAAACCTGTCCATTCAGCGCCTCGGATAACTGTGTGGCCGTATTCTACAGATTCGAATTCTGCGAAGTATGATCCTTACCAACCCTGGGGCCTTTTTCTTCGCTACTTCTAATTCTCCTTCAGATCCCTCTCAGAGTTTAGACAAGCCTGATTACCTAAAAGCTTAGTAGGTTTCTGTTGGTCAAGGCTTTTGTGAAGTAATTGGCTGGAGAAGTTAACTCATTGTTTAATTGGTCTGTTGGTTGTCTCAATGATTACCTCCTGGTCACATGGCTGGTCAGGTGTTCGTGAAAACAGGGTGTATTTATTTAAACCGTTCTGGTACTCTACCTAACTTAATTCTTTGTCCTTTACACATCGCTCGGAGCGCCTTTCCACCACTTGATACAAATGGATGATGGAGCGCATCCGCCCGTTGCCGGGCAAGATCTCGCTATCGTGAAACGTCCAGCTTCAATTGAACCAGAAACTGCACCCGATGCCAAAAGATTCAAGACATCTCATCACGAGTCGGACAGATCAGACACAGGAATCTGGGATATAGCTCACAGAATACCCTTCCCAGACAAAGTGAGTGCGCTGGTCAATATAGATGCCAGTCGGCCAAACTCTTCCAAAGCCTGCTGTGGTTGAGGAGCGAACTGGCAAAATAGAGTATCGGGTTGTCAACAATGACGGTACAAGAGAGAGCATGATTCTTCTCACAGGACTCAAGTGTTTGTTCCAGAAGCAACTACCGAAAATGCCAAAGGACTATATCGCACGACTCGTCTATGACCGTACCCATCTATCCATCGCCATTGTTAAGAAGCCCCTGGAGGTCATCGGCGGTATATCATTTCGAGAATTTCGGATACGGAAATTTGCCGAGATTGTGTTTTGCGCCGTATCTTCAGATCAACAAGTTAAAGGATATGGCGCCCATCTCATGGCCCATTTAAAGGACTATGTCAAGGCAACGTCCCCGGTAATGCACTTCCTAACCTATGCAGATAACTATGCTACTGGCTATTTTCAGAAGCAGGGATTTACAAAGGATATTTCACTTGAGAAGTCCATTTGGATGGGCTATATTAAAGACTATGAAGGAGGAACCCTGATGCAATGTTCTATGGTACCCCGTATACGCTATTTGGAGGTTGGACGAATGCTTCTCAAGCAAAAAGAAACCGTGCTCGCAAAGATTCGACCTTTGAGTAAAAGCCACATCATTCATCAGCCTCCTCAGCAATGGGCCGATGGCATCATCACTCCAATCGATCCGCTCACTATTCCTCATATCCGGGCAACCGGGTGGTCCCCAGCCATGGACGAACTATCAAGGCAACCACGGCACGGGCCTCATTTCAACGAGATGAGGCGGTTTTTATATCAAGTTCCAAACCACAAACAAGCATGGCCTTTCCTCCATCCAGTCAACAAGGACGATGTGCCCGACTACTACAACGTCATAGTAACACCGATGGACTTATCGACGATGCTGGAAAGATTGGAGCACGATTACTATGCCGCACCAAAGGATCTTGTCAAGGATCTCAAGCTGATTTTCCGCAATTGTCGGAAATATAATGACGCGACGACTGTGTATTCCAAGTGTGCGGTAAAGTTGGAGAGGTACATGTGGGGCCTTGTCAAAGATATCCCCGAGTGGTATAACTTGCTAGAGGAGGATGAAGAGTAAAATTATATCCTGGCCAGAGCTGTGAAAGGGGGACAAGCTTAAATCAGCGGACAGAACTTAGAAAAGGGGACACTGCGCTATACAGTAGAGTTAATGGCAATAGATGTTTCAAGTAACTTAAGGCGAGCTAGAGTAGATATAGAGAGTAGGCAGATCTAGGCCGGCGTAGGTAAACTGATGCGATGCAAGAGTTTATTTATTAGGTAGCCTCAGGCAGGTTAATATACCTCTAGGCAACAACTCTTTAGAGCCATGTAGCAGGTCAGGTGCTTACCAGCCCTAGCCAATATGTAAACACTCCTGCTCTAGGTTCCTTTTAAATCATTCTTTCTCTTCTATATATTTAGTTATCATGACCTTACACTCAACTATTGCAAATGGACAGTAGACAATCTCTGTCTTGGGACCTCACTAGCGTCGCGAAGCGCTCAGCTTCCGAGGACCCCATTGTCTCAGTTGATAAAGCACTACACTTGAAGCCCAAGGGTAACATCGGAAAGACTTCTGTGCCTGAAAAGGTGAGACTTGACGATCCAACAAATAGAAAGAATCCTGACTATTGTTGAGCCTGCTGTTATCGCAGAGCGAAATGGCGACGTACAATTTCGGGTTGTCTTCAATGACGGAGGCAAAGAAAGTATGGAAATCCTTCACAATCTCAGGTCTATTTACCGATATCAATATCCGGAGGCATCAAATGACTACCTCGATCTTGTCAACGATCCCAAATATCGATCTATCGCTATCGTCCGCATGCCCCAGCAGATTATCGGCGGGATAACATTTCGACAGCTTGGAACCTGGAATGTCGCTGAGGTAGCTTTGTGCGCTGTGATATCCGAGGAGCAGGTAGAGGGCTATGGTGCTACCCTGATTGATCGTCTGAAAGACTATATCAAAGCTACTTCCTCCCACATAACCCATATCTTGACATATGCCGATAACTATTATATCGGATTCTGTGTTAAGCAAGGTTTTACACGGGCGAGTCTTGATAAGTCTGTTTGGAAGGAGTGTAGGAAAGGGTATGAACGTGTGACCCTGATGCAATGTTCTGTTGATGGAGGCATTGTAGGTCGTCAGCATAAACTGTAGACAATTAATGTAGAACAAGGCAGATGGAAGCTTTAACGATTTGATACGAAAAGATGGAAATGCTTGATAGGTTGGAATGTCTTTTGATAAGCATATTTAGCAGAGACTACTATGCCAATGCTGTTGCAACATAATCTCACGTTGAACCGTGTCGTACGAGCTTTGCACCAACAACCAAACACCCTCGTCAGACTGATGTCTCCCAGACTTTCTCCAGCAGGCCTTAGTATCATCTCCGACCTCGAATGGCCAACTACAGTGGGCAACGACTTTAAAGCTCTCACGCTCAACGAGACAGTTAACCGTGCAAGATGCAGAGTCGACTTTATTAAAGACACACAGAGCCCTGAGCTTTGGCATATTGGATACCGCCTCTCCAATCCAGCCGAAAAGATGATTTGAGGAGTTGGGAACTTCGTCAAACAATGCCTGATTAGTTCGTACGCAGGCATTTCGAACATTCTGCAAGTAAGCCCACGTGCGGAAGAATCTGGTTGCGTCGACACTAATGTCTATGTAGATGTTGGTAAGAAATGGACATGCGAGTATCAGACGTCGGCCAAGGCCTGGAAGGTGCTCAGAGGGCCCAGTACTGTTCAGCGGTTTTGATGTTGGCGGCTGCTGAATACTGATCTTGGTCATAGCCGGGGAGAAAGCAGATATAAGCACCCTCAAATGGCGATGGAACTTATGCTCGGTTTCCCAACGCGCATGAGGTCTGACCTCCCATTTAAATTCCCTAAGACGCGGAAGAAGGCTTACGATGTGAGCGATAGCATATGGGTCGAAATGGCGAACACTTCGGCGAAGAATCGATAGGCTTGAGATGATGTGCACCTCAGGGCCTAACTTCCCCCCCATAGGCACGTCTAGCTCAAGCCAAATGTGAAAGTCCAACTCGCCATCATGTATTACTTTATGCCCGTGATACGGAGGCGGTTGGAAGACTTGAAGATCACTTGAGAGACTGTTATACAATTCCCCATTTCCATCATCGGTGGGAGGATTGAGTGCCCGATATTCTCCCGCAGTCTTCTGCCAATGACTTTTGGCATCAGCAATGATCTCCAGCTCGATGCCGGCGTGATGACAGTCCTCCCTCCTCCACTGGAAAAGCTCCATGAACAGACCTCGCAAAATCATCGTGAAAACACGGTTATTTTCCTCCTCTTGAAGCCTCAGCCATGGGCTATTGCCGTATAACGTAGGGGACTTTTGTGCGAGGGCTTGCATTTGCTGGTTTATGTTTAGGAACTTGTTGTCCCGGTCCAGAAACGGATGTTGAATGTGTTTGTGAGTCGGCAGGTCGAGTCTCACGCCAATGCATTGGAGATACTTCCGACGTCGGGGGTTATTCATGAACGTGGTGACAAAGGGCAAGATATCGGAGGCTGATATCTCCACGCGTTTGAACGTGAATATCTCGAACCAATCTTGCCATTCTCGTGACACGCAGGCGTATTGCGCGATGGAGCCTTTTTCATGAATGGTGGAGTTGGCAACGAAGTCGAGTATTTCTAGTCGAGCCTCTGCGTACAGACTGTGCCAGCGCATCTTGTCCTCTGGTAGAAGGTACAATATATTGTCTGAAGTACTCGCTGTGTCGAACCTCCATGGACGGTCATAACGGGTTATTGCTGCATCGGGGGAATTCTCTGAATGAAGTCCTCAAAATTGAGAGCACAGTAAGGGGGAGGACTCAGATATACAGTATTACTCATTTTTATGCTTTCAGATTAGGGCATGTGCGCGTTGGAGAGTTTCATGGATTCATTGCGATGTTTGGTGGTGGTATACTTGAACTGTACAGCGATATAGTTTTGTCTCTGAGGGGCTGGGTTGGCTCAAAATGATGGCCAATAGGATTTCTGGTGAAGTACGGTTTCTCTCAGTTCTTTGGATAAGAAGATGCGCCTTGACCTGTATGGTCCGTCAAGAGAGATCCATCGTCATCACGACAAGTTCTTTTGCGCGAGGGCTTGACAACCACCAAATCTGTTGTTCCAACCGTAAAGCTCAAAACAACATATCAGAACCATTTGAGGGTTCTGACTGCAGGAGATAGTGTGATAAGGTTGTGGGAGGTTAAAAGAAGCTTTAGCCCCCAGCGCACAAAGGTAAAGAACACCAATAAACACATACGGACAACATATTCATCACCCTCACTGTTGCCTAGGGACAGGACATAGAAACTGAGTTCTGTAAGTGGACCAAAAGCTCGGAGCTACAGATTTCACACACCAATAAACAGCGTAGCTCACAATTTGGACGATGTATCATGAACCCTAATCAAGGTTCGGGGGCGCGAGACAGATATCACATGATACGGCATTACACTACATACAACAAGCTTCTATAGTATCACCGCCCGTCGCCAAGCTTTTGGCAGGTCTGGCATTATTAATATTCTCTAGTAGAGGTTTTCAGCGGAATAGAAATCATACTCAGTGGCTGTAGAATACTTGGCAAGGTCTGGATGTCTGTGGCGTCTTCCAAAAATGAGTGACTGGAGGCTAGACTGTAGCGTTCGAAAGAGAAGCAATACTGCCAAGTACCGGCAGAGACATGAGAAAATAGGGCAACCGCAATAAGTTGAGACGGCCCGGCAATATATAAAATTCAGATTCCAACTCAATCCTGAGCGACACGCCTCTGAGGAGCGCTCACCAGCGATTCGTCTCTCTAGAATACAATGCTTCGGAGACTTTGAAAATACCATGCTTACTTACCAGTCTCTACTCCGATGATAATTGGAAGCTGGCCCCTGCGCATGGAGCTTCGGATGTTCCAAAGGACCGTCTCCGTCGCGACAACTGATCTGGTAAAATAGCGCAACACCAGCGCATAGACCCATGTGATAAGAAATCATTAGCAGCGACAAAAGTTCATGACTTATCCCTAGCTGTAATAAATGGGTTGCTGCATATCATTGCCGTGTTTGTAGCGGACAATTATTGCGAAGCAGTTGCACGGCATCTTTATGCCGAACTTAGCGCCGATCGCGACTGATAACAGAATAGCATGGATATTCATGCATGGAACTCTCGTGTCAAGATCAGAGATCATCAGGGTCTGCTAATCTTCAAAACCTAAGTTAAATGCCTAATTCTTCTGTTTATGACTCCAGATAATCTTTGTATGTGCTGAAGTTCTAGATATAACGTAATTACTTTCTAAGTAGTAGTTATCGGAGATTGACCCCCTGTCATTCTATACGGCACATCACGCCAACTCCCGCAGACCAGCTGTAAGAGATGCCGCTTCACATCCGGGCTCGGCGCACTTACCAAATCAAGCTTGATTACAATCAGGTCCTGGACTCAACTCCTCTCCAATCATCTCACACGAAGCCACGGATGTGTCCACATTCGGAAGCCATGCTGCATCAGTGATAGCGGTATTATAAAAGGTCCCTTTCAGATAGGCAAGTGGTATAAAGTCCGATAGACATGACTGCCGGGGCTAATGGTGAAATGTCCAGAAAAGGGAGGAGGTTTGGCGCAAGTGCAGGTATAGAAATGTGATGGAATATTCCGCACTCACGATACACATTAGTATTGCAGCTGAGTATACGGAAGTACGGCATCGAGGAGATCTCAAGTTATGGACCTACGCTTTGAGGAATAGTCCCGTTGGATTGATGGATAGATAGTAGAGTACATAGGAACTACTATAGGTGAGAAATCTATATAAGTCTAGCGAAATGCCAAGAGAAAAGAAATATCCAGAAGCATCAGAAACAATCAAGCTCATCTCATCTCTTCAAGTCCAACACTTCCAACTCAACCTTCATCATGAAGTTCACTCTCTTCCTCGCTGCCGCCAGCCTTGCCCTTGCTGCTCCTGGCACCAAGCTCACTCCCCGTGATACTTCCCCCATCGTCCCTCGCTCTGCCCGCCGAGCCAAGTACAGCTCTCACCCCAACCAGCGCCTCACTTCTCTCTCTGAGGTCCGCACCAAGAACGACCAGTACTCTGGTAACTGGGCTGGCGCTGTCCAAATCGGCAGCGGATACAACAAAGTCCAGGGCACCATCACCGTCCCTGAGGTCAGCGGTGCCGATGGCGCTGCTGCTTCTGCCTGGGTCGGTATTGACGGCGATACCTGCCAGACCGCTATTCTGCAGACTGGTATCTCTTTCTATGCCGATGGATCTTTCGATGCTTGGTATGAGTGGATCCCCGACTATGCCTACAGCTTCAGCAACTTCGACGTCTCTGTCGGCGATCAGATTCGCATGACCGTTGATGCTTCTTCCAAGACCAAGGGTGTTGCTACCCTTGAAAACTTGACCACCAACCAGAAGGTCACTCACAGCTTCACCAACACTCCCTCTACTCTCTGCGAGACCAACGCTGAGTGGATTGTTGAGGCTTTCCAGGAGGGTGGTAGCCAGGTTGACCTTGCCGACTTTGGCACTGTCACTTTCACCAACGCTGTTGTCTCTGGAACCAAGGGTACTTCTGGTCCTTCTGGCGCTCAGATCATTGATATCTCTCCTGACCAGGGACAGACCGTCCAGGCTGTTGGTTCCATCACCAGCAACTCTGTTACTGTCAAGTATGTTGGTAACTAGAGAGTTGAGAGGCGCTCAAGATTGATATCCTGACTAGAAATGACTTGGATGAGTTGCATGAGATGAGATGTGGAGAGTTTGGTACATATTATGGAAGTGACAGAGATGAAGAGAGGTTGAACGGTGTTAGTACTTCAAAGTATATATAAATTGAACATTGTACATGTCTGAATTCCGACACCCGACCTTTTCACCGTGCTAGAAGAAGACAGTATAAAGAACCAAGCTTGCTTCCAGATACAAGGTTCTCGTCAAGACCAGGCATTCGGCTTCAACTATGAGCGTTCCATAGGAGCCCCAAGCCAGGACCGCTGCACAATATAGGTAGTACAAGACGTAAAAAGAATCTCTATAGAGTTTATCCAAATAACGAGGGAAAATAGCATTCTCATCCACGACGCAAATTTTATATGACACATATAATCCTATTCATCAGGCTTGAGAGCTTTCCTGACTACCGTCGGACTGGAAAACGTGAGGGATCTCTGGGGTCGTACTCTCCTGGAACTTGACCAGGGCCAGGCATGGATGTCGCGTGACCCTGATTAACCCACGTTCCACCACCAGCAGAATTGCTAGCGACGCTACGCTGGTTGGCACCACGCAAGTCTATCCAAGTTAGCTTTGTATCATAAGGAGAGAACCATAACATACCGCCTAGAGGAGCTGACGATGCATCACTATCACCCAGCGGATAGCGCTCCACGATGGCTTTAGCAACGGAAGCGGCTGTAGCTGAGGCGTAGTCTTGCCAGTCTTTCTTTTTGTGACTATCAGCATAGTCACAAATTCCCTTGACTACAATGCAAGGTATAGTGTCCCACATGCCAGCGCCTTCCATCTCAAATGCAATGATACCATGCCTGGTAGCGAAGTTATCGCGATCTGTGCCACTTTTTACAACGCAATTGGCTGAACCAATTCGACCCATGAAGAGTTGCGGAACGTAGTCTGCACCTGCAGGAAGATTCGAAACCCGACGCCGTTGGACCAATCGAGAGGGATCACACTCAAGATCGAGGCAAGAGGCCTTGCGGGCTGGTATACACATGGCAGTTGGATGGCTGGTGCATTCGCTGCATGACTTCCTGTGCTTGTGATGGTAATCGGAGGGATACAGCTTATCGTTCACCGCTCCGGGATATTGATAGTTGGCGCTATTCTTGTCTTGCTTCGCGGCGTTTTGCAAATGTTTCAGATGGCCTGTAGCAGCACGCTTTAGTCTCCGATCGACCATTTCCGCTTCAATGTTCGCAAGCAATGATCGTATTTCCATATAAGGACTTGCGAGACTGTCCTCAACGTACTTCATGATTTTGAAGTGGCGAGGGTATTGTTTGCCGTAATCGTATTGGACGACAGATTTGCTGATCACTACATCTCCAAGAAAGGCGTCCTGGTTCGCGATGCGAGGCATACCGCCACAGATGCCAACGAGAAGTGCTAGCCTCAATCTTCTATATTTTCCTCTGAGTTTGACAGTAACTCTTGCCGCATGGATTGTGCCCATGCCAGGTAAAGTGGCCAGGACGACATTGTGCTGTCCGATGCGACCGGTGACATATGTATTCTGCTCTGTGCCTTTTCCGTCGTCGCTCATTTCGTCCCAAAGTTCGTCGAAGAGCAAAGACATAGCAGCAGCCTCACGGGGGAGAGCGCACACAATCGCCACTCGAAAGCTCGTGTCCTCAGTGGGAGGCATCGCGTTTATGATGATATGATATGACTTGGTCGTAGAGAATAGCTTATCTAGATGATGTGAGGAGGTTGCAAACTGATCCTGTAGCACGCAAAAGACTAACGTACCTTGCCTACAAGCTAGAGCACCTTATATACGCGCGACAGATCCTAGTTCATTACGTATATTGCTGAAAACTCCACCTGCTTGTATCTCTATCATTGGCCCTGGAAGGAGTTTTCTTTGCGCCCTGAAATGAGTTACGAGGCTTAAAATAGACTTGACCCTTGACGAACGCAGGGCAAGACCTGATTTGACTGGATAATCTAAGCGCCGTCCCATTCGCACGGCCCGTCCCGCAGTTGTCAGCGTCTATCAACGCCCAATGTCAACTTGATTGCACGCAAAAGAAGGGCTTGGGCGGTCAAAGGATCATAGCGAAGAACAGCGGATAAAGGAAAGTATACATAACGATGCTAGTATAATTATTTCGAAGTAAAGTGCAGATGATGTGAATGTTGGTCGTGATTGACTCGTGGCTTGTAGTTAGTAGCGTGTGAAGCATAAAACGCACTTGAAAAAAATATCACTCGTGACTGGTTCGTGTCAAGGAATACGGGGACGCGCAGAGACCAAAAGATAAACCATTCAAAAACATCGCTTGGGACACTGGTCTTGACCTATTGACGATTTTTTCTGCAACGTTATTGTTATCACAAGAAGCTCATAATGGAAGATACAGTGGGTCGGCAAAAGTCCCGACACATGGCTAAAATTGGCCTTACTTTATAATTATATATTTAAATATATAGCTTTACTATAATAATACTATAATATATATTATTATAATTTTAAATAGCTATATTAT
>NW_023502285.1:0-74477 GCF_013396075.1 Fusarium subglutinans
ATTAATATTTTTATAGTATTATAAAGAAAATATAATTAAAAAAAAGGTTAAAAAGGTAATTTAGTAATAATTAAAAAAAGCTAGCTCTTTTAGTATACTATAAGAAATTAATATAAGGAAGTAGGATTTTACTAGGGTTTAACTAACTAAGATTAGTAATACTAAAAATCCTACCTTAAATATACTATTTTTATTATAAAAAGGGCCTAAAAATTAGAAAAAATAAGAAGTATATATATATTATTAATATTACTATATAGACTTATAGACTTATAAGTTAGGACCTTTATAGACTTAAGTTATGGCGATTTTTCCTAACTTGTAAGTCAGGAGGTTGGGCTTAAATTGAATAAGCTGACTTGAGTTATTAGGAGCGTTGCCCCGTTGTGCAGAGTGTCTCACCGGAGCTACTCCACGAAGCTCACCGAGCCTATGCCGAGCTAGGGCAACCCGGTCGCAGATCATGTCGGCGAAAAAACCTTAGCTGCTGGATCCGAATCCATTTCTCCTTTATGTCGCGCTTCAGAGTCGAGATATCCATTATTAATTAATTGAGTACGTTATGCTAGTGATCGTTTCTATGACTCTAGGGCCTTCAAATTTCTATAATCTCCGAGCCACGTTTTGTGGCGTATGTTCGCTATGCTTGGCAAGCAGAGAATGTCACTGAAATGCCGTCTCCATCCTTCAACTCCCAGTCTCCCCTCCATCTCCGTCAGCCATAGTGAATCAGGGATACGAGTAAGGATCCTTCAGGTGCCGCGTTGAGGATTGTGAGCTGGCATCATCCTCCTCGTGCTTGGGCATGACTGTTACATGCGACTGTGTGACCTTTGTGATACCCGCTGGCTGAGGTCTGTTTTCGCTGTCGGTTATCTGACCGCCTGCGTCAATGCGCACTTCCAAGTTTCTTCCCGTCGACGAAAACATGGCGCCCTTCCCTGTGCCACCTGTGTGATTGGAGTTACCCGACTTCTTGTTCGTGACGGCGGCTCTGACTTTGGAGCGCAGATCGGTACCAGAGGGGTACGAGCTGTGATCTCCGGTCGCACGAACAACTCGAATGATGAGTGCGGAAATGTTCATCTCAATGTGAAGCTTGAGCATGTAGACAAGAGGGTGGAATTGCACGTAACTATGCGAGTCAGTTATTGAGGCCTAGCATCAGCCATTTGGAGTGACGACTCACATGAAACCATTGCCGATGGACATGCTGCCAATGAGAATGACGTCCAAACTCATGGATATAGCAATCATGACAAGATTGTATCGCATCAGAGGCGTATACTTGGTAAGACCATTGGCGATGAGCTTGATACGAATCAGGTAGACGAAGTAGCCGTGGAGCGTTGCGTCGATGACCAGGAAGAGACCCTTTTCAATGCGATCCCAGATGTAGTTGATATCATGGTAACGCTGGGAGATTTGCAGCTGAGAAGGAATCCAGATGCAAAAGACACTGATGTTGATGAGGCCAAGGGTAATGGCAGTTATCCATCGGATCTTGATTGCGTTTCGTCTGTCGACCATAAGAAGAGAAATCCGGTTGATGATGATTCCACAGATGCATTGAATTTGGACGACCCAGGCGCACACTAAAAGACCAGTTAGTTTCGAGTTCGTAAAACGTTCGGGGCATGTATCGTACGGAGAACAAAGAAGATCCAGAAGCTAAGAATTACTGGTCAGCTTTGTTGTTTAATTTGGCGGGACGGGCGACATACCTGGGAGCAATGTAGCCACGGATAAAACACCACGACAAGACTCCAATCAACATGGACGCCAACCATTCGGCCCAAATCATCCAGACATAGGCCTTAGCCCGTCCTGTGCGCTTCCACTGATCCCATGTCTGCCTTCCCGCCTTCTGGCCCGCGAAGATTCCAACAGCGAGAGTAAAGCCCCAGATGATACTGGCGACTAATTGATCGGTAGTGCTGGGCTTCACGTATACGTAGTGATCCGGTATCAAGAATCCCGCCATTGTGAGTGCTGAATCCAATCAGGGAATGGTGACTGCAACAAAGAGAAACAAGCAAACAGCCAAGGAGAACGAGTAGACAGGGTTGCGACAGGAAGACGGTCTTTAAGCAAGAAAAAAAGAATGGCAAATCCTTGCCAAGCCCCCGAAGTAGATCGGAATCTTGCATGATGGGGGTTTCAGAGGCGAGAGGTTCCAGAAGCCCCGGCAGTCTGGTGAATAGACCGAGATGGTGAATCCACAGATCTACCAGATGAGCAAATGAGAAGTGCTCGCAGTGGCGGACCGCCGTTCGCTAGCATTTTTTAGGTGAAGATGGCGTATAAGATTATTCCGTGCTAATGGATAGGGGCTCGTTTTTGTATGGCTAACCGCCAGTTCCGCGTGGGCGGCACGTGTATGTTCGAGTCATTACGGCAGGCTTAGTTTGGGTTCCGGGTTTGCTAGTAGGGGGCTTCTTTGCCGTGCCAAGTTGGACGAGGGCTGTGAAAAGCGTTGAGACGTTAGAAAGTGGTGATTTCTTTGGAGGTTTTGATGTCATTTGCTTTGGGTACGAGGTGGAGCTTGGTAATTGACCTGGCAGAGAAGGTGTTGACTCTGAGGAACTACGAGCAGACCCCAGCCTGGCACCTTCGCAGGCTCTGTTAGGCTCTGGTGCAGTGTCGCATTGAGTGAACCTGATTCATCGTAAACAGCTTCGGACAAAAGGCCAAGAGCTATCTTGTTGAGGCAAACCTCAGGCTCTCCTTCTAAGACTTCGGCACTCTGCCTGTCTAAGTCGCGTGGCAAAATGAAGCTAAATGGTGAAGATTCTGTTAATTACATCCATCCTGTCCCCGCTCGGGATGTGGAATCCCCGTAACTTGAGAGCAAATGATCGCTAGCTCAGGGACAGTTGACTTGGTCAACCATCCTACTACCCATGCAACCCCGCGCCGACGATCGAGCCCACGCAAGATGCAGGGTAGGATGTAGATTGAGGGGGAGATTGAATTCATTGTCACCAACAGAACAGCCTTTTCGTAGTCATGGACTTATCAGATCACTCGATGATCTTTCTACGAGGATGGGAAGATATGTTATCTGTGCTTTTTTGTCTTCCATAGGGATATTAGCTGACATTGGCTTCTAATGAATCACCTTGCATCACCGTAGCAGTTAGACTTGGTTGTGTTCCTACAAACAGTCATGACCGTTACCCGCTTCTCCATGGCCTAATTCGGCTACACAATCTGTGGTTAATTGTTATTTCCCCCTAGTTTCTTGATAGTTGCAATTACTTACGTGGATGTAATTGTTTGCGCAGCTGCATCATGGACTGGTCAGCCTGCATCCGCGCTTGTGAGCTCTCTGAGGCTTGTCAGAATCGAAACGGCCTGTGCTGAGCCTGCGAGACACCAACAAACACGACGCGTCACTACCGTAGGCTTGGCGACATCAACTCACGAAATAGCTCTTGGGAATAAATCACTGCGTTTGTGACTTTGTGTCACTGTGCGTGAAATTGGTCAAGAGGAGCATCTGAAAAAGCGGAAGTATCTTTTCTCAAGTTTGATGCGCTATTTTCCATCATCCACTACCCGAGATTCGACGCTCATCAGTCTCGCTCCCGCCAAATGGAACAACCTTTCACTTACTCACCACTCCCATCAAACGGTTGGTTCCGACTGCTGAGAATCCTTCCCTCGCATGACGAGACATCCAACATCTCATGCGAGCTGCATCATCACGAGCTATCTGCCTGCCCTCAGTATGAAGCCATCTCCTACACATGGGGCAATGAAGATGCGACGAAGCAACTGCTAGTCAACGGGACTGTCATTAAAGTGAGACCAAATTTGCATGCAGCTCTCAGCGCATTTCGACAGCCTCATGTGGAAAAACTCATCTGGGTCGACGCCGTCTGTATTAATCAGCAAGACCAAGGAGAGAGGAATCGCCAAGTCCTGCAAATGAACCAAATCTACTCACAAGCTCAAGCCGTCGACGTCTGGCTTGGGACTGCGGATACAAACTCTGACGCCGGTGTTGCTTTCCTGACCAACTTTTATACCCTTGTCTTCCATGACACAAGTTATCAACAGTCTCCATCGCGGGATGCACGCACTACTTCAATGTATCCCGATTCTACGCCCTTTCACGAGTTTTACGCGCCCATTCTGAAACTCCTTGATGACCCAGGAGCACTTACGGCATTCAATTACTCTGTAGCATTACTCGCCAACAGCTGGTGGAGAAGAATATGGACACTGCAAGAAAGTGTCCTCTGCCCAAACGTGATCTGCTGGTCAGGCTCGAAAACGTTTCCTTTCGAATATCTCTTGGGCTTGTCACATTTCTTATATCACCTAGTGAATCATGATGCTCACAAAGGTGCACTGGCCCACAGAGACATGACTCTAGGCGCCTTGATGCTTGTAGAGTATTTGCGCAAAGATATGGTTGCTCAAGGGAAAATCGGATTTGACAATGGCGCTCTACTCGACCTGGAATCGCGCGTCTTCGGATCCGAGAGATAAGGTCATTGGTCTGTTGGGTATAATAGAGCCTCGCGACAGTCTCAAGCCAGAATACTCATGGCCAGTCGAAAGGTGTATAGGGTCGCGATGCGAGCCGCGCTTGTCGAGGATGGCAACCTCAACTGCCTTGGCCTGATCTCCGAGAAGAGGAAGTCTCGAAACAAAACCTTGGCTTCCTGGGTCCCTGACTTCGAACTCCACTCCGAGCCATTCAGGGACTACATAACTTCGCTGTCCAAAGTTCTCAACAAATGGTCGATCTACAAGGCATTTCTGAGCCCGAAAAGGTCTCCTCCGGACATAGCAACAGATAAGGATGACAGCGTGTTAATACTCAAAGGCATTTGCCTTGATTCTGTCTCTATCGTCGGAACTCAGGCCCCGGGCCCTGATTTTGAGAATGTAGGCGAGACAGACCCTGAACACTGGAGGAAATCGATGAGAGACACGCTGAACCATTGGAGATCCTTACTTTCACCTGATGATAGCTATGTGACAGGCGAAACTCAGGCTATAGCCTTCTGGAGAACAGTTCTGGTTGACTTAAACCAAGGCCGACTAGCCTCAAAGAAAGGCGGCAGGCCTAAAAGACTGGACAAGAACGATCTGCAGGATCTGTTGCAACTCGAAACTCCAGAGGGAACGGAATGCTTGCTAAGCACATGGGAGTCATGCCTTCTGCCTATATACCGGCAACTTCGATTGATTGAGCAATTTAATCGGCGTTTTTTCAGGACAGAAAAGGGTTATATGGGACTAGTTCCGCCAGATATCCAGCCCGGTGACGCCATTTGCCTCCTGTTGGGCGGATCCGTGGCTTATGCGTTGAGGAGGAGTGCGCATGAGACCTGGATCTACATTGGCGAATGGTACGTGTCATGCTTCTATACAATTGCAGTCTCAGTTGCGCTAAAGTGTTGTAGCTACGTACATGGGATCATGGACGGAGAGGCCGCTGCGAAAGCACTCGAAGAGAAGATCGACTTCGCTGAGTATCGCATTGTCTGATCAGTGGGAAATCAGTCGTCATTCTCCTGACGAGTTCGGGTGGAGAACATGTATGTCATGGAGTTATTGGCCGGCAGACGAACAAGTCAATAAAAAGAAGCATGAAAGAAATCGATGATGGTAAGCAGTGGAGACAAAAAGGCAGAAGAGCTCCTGAGATGAAGGAGTGAAAAGTGTTGCAGCTAAATTCATAGCGAATGCACGCGGGGCGAGAGAAAAGGAGGCTCCATGATCTTTCGAGTCTCATTGCATGGCCTCAGGTGAAGGAATGAAGGAATGAGGAGGAAACGTGAAGTTGAAGACACAGTCTCAGCGGGCGAATGGTGTACTTGCTTGTGTAAGTCGGTAGTATCTTTATTGACTTCATCTATTGCTAGCATGATGAGATTCGAGTAAAAGCTGCGGAAGACCACTCCTGTAGAAGAGAGAAAACGTCAAGGCGATTCATGTCGTTGCGGTTATTTTCGAGATTCAAAGCTCCCGGAACCAGGACAGCCAAGACGGTAACCCAAGCACCAACAGTACCAACAAAAATAACAGTAGTCCACGACCGCTGGTCCATACCGAAAATTGATCATGCCGAAACCCATGACTGTCGTGACTGGAAGATGTGATCACAAGCAGTCCGCTGCTTTCCACTGTATGTGTGCCTTCGGGTAACCATCGTCTGCGCTGCGAGGTTAGCGAAGGAACGGAAGGGATCGAGGCGAGACTTACGGATCCGCAGTAGCCAGGGCGACGGGTCTGGTAAGCTGGAACTTGAGGAGTAAGCTGTAAAAGGTCAGCGTTTCTTGATCGATGGCCAAGCTGCGATGATGCTTACAAATTCATTTTGATGATTGCTGGTGAAGAGAAGAAGAGGAAGAGAGGAAGAATTGAGACGAAGATTGGGCAATATCGGAAACTCAATCAGTCAGGAAAGCGCTCAGCAAGGAGGACGATGGACAGGCTGTCGCCTTCCTCGCCATGCATCCTTCTCTTCAAGGCGTCGAGAGCACCTGCAGTTAGAAGCCAGAGGCGTTTACGACTTCAGGAGTCAAATTGGAGAGTATGCTTCCGTATGTCCAAGGCGACATCCTAAGAGCCCTGAGTTGGAACTCATCAGATCATGGGGACCATGGATCATTGCGAGACAACACAAAAGCCAGTTCAACTCGTGACTAGATTGATATAAGGAGAGGAGAGTTAGAAGATCCTGGAGAAATGCCCGACCTCTTAAGCGTCGACAGCCTCGACATTCCACAGAGACTCCACACCAAATTTGTGTTAGTCCCATATTATAAAATCGATGGGATAATTATTATATCTCACATAATTCTTTGGACTTTCTGTCAGCTGGAGTTGCATGATCAGCTCACTTGTGACGTCACACGCCTTGAGCAAGGCAACACGAAAACTTCACGCGTAAGCTTGCTTCTGACAACCTCACACAAGCGTTTAATCACAATTCAAGGCCCAAAAATATGGCGACGAGACCCAAAGACATCGAGCCCGAACATCTTAGATTTGAGTTCCTTCTTCGTCACGTCGACGATGAACCGTCGATTGCCGATGAATGGTCCCTCACTGAAGCCATTCGAAGAATCATCCAAACCGCCGTGAATTTTGCGGTAGTTGGCGAAGTCGACGGTGCAACCAGACTTCTCGAAGCACTTACAAGTAGAGGTTTTGATCCGTTCAAATACTCTGATTCCAATTATCCCTTCTTGAAGCCTTGCATGTTTTTCGCCTGGGACGCAACGTCGTCATGGCCTTCATGGATTCCTGAGGAGGAACGCACAGAAGAAAAGCTTCAAGAGCTTGAGGTCGAAGGAAGAAAACACTGGCTCGAGCGATTCAGTCAGGAATGGACAGTCACAGAAGATACCGCCGAAAAAGCTTTGGACATGGCGTATAACGGCTTAACTACGACCCTGCCAGACTACAATGGAACACTCGCTGGACAGGTCGCACAGGCAGAAGCCATGACCGCGAATGGTTTTCTTCTCATATTCGGCGAGTCCAAACGGGCCAATGACTGTCAGATACCTGAAGATAGCCATGTGGTGGCGTCAAGGCATTTTCCCCTACCCATTTGTTCAACTGTACCGCACCGCTGGTTTGATGATTGCCCTGGATATATATCTGCGCCTGGGTATTGAGGATAAGGCCCGAGAGCTATTCATGAGAATGTGCGATCGTTTTCACGCCGAAGAACAAGTTGAACAGCTCGTCTGCTCTAGAGAGGCGTGGAAACAGATTCTTGCCGTTCCCGAGCGACCCATCCTGGACTTTCTCAACATTCACGCAGCCAAGCTCCGGCCAGCCGTGACTCGTGCTTGTAAAATGATTGAGAGTCGCCTGGAGGGTGGACCGAGACGCCGATATGCAGGTCAATCCATTGAGAAGCTGGTCCATGTTATCAGCGAGAATACGTTCAAAAACTGCCCCTACGACAGGCTGGATGCCTATCGTCCGCCTGGTAACCTCCGGAATCGGCCAAAAAATGCCGATGGCCTACTTGAATGGGGATGTACCGTTGCGGGTATACGAGCTCTGGAGGAACGGCTAGGCGTGACTCTTCCTGAAGACTATAAAGAGTTCCTCAGCATTACAAATGGTCTTGATTCAATGTGGGATGGCCAGAATCTTGTAGACTACCTGGCTGGTGCCCAGTATGTCAACTGGCAAGAGGTTGACTTCCTTGAAGGCAATGAACTACCTGTTCTTAAAGACGGAGAGCCACTAGTATGGACGAAAAACATGCTAGAGTGGCCAAAGATCGAAAAGGCTAGGTGTATCTGTCTCTCGGGTGATATCAACCATGAAGAAAGGGCTGGCCATTTCTTCCTCATAGGTCAGGATCTGCTTCAACCAGCTAAAGATTACTTCTTCAAGACATACGAGGAAAGGAATGACACTCAGCGTCGTGAGCTTGACCGACTTGTTCGAGAGACGTACGGGAGCATGGAAAACTTCAGCAACCTCGAATGGGGACTTATTAGTTGGACTGCATGGGACTTTACTGTTTACCCATACAATGGGATCCGAGACTTCTTGGAACAGATGGCCGAGGCGTCTTTGCGGCAGGAGAGACCTTGGCTGAATATGTTTGAGCCGAGATTTAGACAGATGGCAAACGCATAAGCCTCGGAAGTCAATCCTGGCTTTGGATAGGAGTCAACTACTAAACAAACGTACAAGATACTCGTCAGATTATCATGGACTTCCGTGGGATCATGACTTGAAGCTCAAATGAGATGCGCCTTGCCATATAATACTTGCAATAGATGCCAGAGGCGAAAAACACTACGCCATTTTGTTCATCTGTGTGCACAATCCACCCACTACTTTGCCCCTCGTGGTTCCTGAAGCCTGCCATCAACCCAACTGTGGCAGCTCCCCGAATAGCTACGTCTAGGCAGATATAGGTCTCAGAAACAGCCAAGTCGAGCACTGAAAAGGCCTGGCCGGTTGTTGTGAATGTGGCAGTGATAAGCCACAGATCTTTCTCTTTGACAGCCTCCTCGTCATGGATAGGCCAGCCTGTGATTAGATACACACCTTCAAAACCAAGGAGCTTGCTCTGCTCTATTCTCTGTCACCTCGTTTCCAGGAAACATCACTGCTTATCAAGGGTTGCAGGTAGTGTATTTCATGGCTCCACCATGCCAATGGCTCAAAGTCAACAGAACCTAGGTAGCTCAAGATATAAACATGGATTGCTGTGCGCTTGAGTTCTGTCTCTGAGCATTATTGCCGTATTCACCAGAGTATGGCTTTCGTCAGACGATGTGTGATGTTATGATAGCAAAATTGCAGGTGCTCGCAAAACTGTTCCATTCCCATTACAGCTAATCCAAGTCATCTTGCAGTGAATCGAACATTAGTAAATAGTATAAATACCAACCATCCATTCCCAGAATCTTTCCCACCTAAAACAAACACCTCAAGATTAGGAAATCTCTTTCAAAACGAAGCAATATAACAGTTCAGCATATAGAAATCACCTTTGACCCGTCAAACATGTGTATGAAAGTCCAAAGAAAGTATTCCTGCAGGAAGTGCTACCTTCACCTCAAGGATGAGTGGGACGACATTCCCTGTGCCAAGGCACGAGAGAACGGCGGTGCCATGGGCGCTTGCGGGACCGGGTCGTCGGTCGAAAGGAAGGAGATAGAATCCATATGTGACGAGTGCTTGAAGAAGCAGAAGAAGAAGCGAGGTTATTAATGGTAAGCGTGAGTAAGGATATCATGGCTCAGCTGCCAACCTTTATAGTCCAGTAGTCACTGAGTGCTCACGTCCTCTCTACAAATCCAAACACCGAGCAGCACTGATAATTAGTGCCCTACTTCGTTTCTCCCGTGACTGGTGCATCTCTAGTATCATGAATAGTATTTGGTACTAATATGAGGTTAGATCGAGAGCTACGTCTTTTGGTTGATGTAAGCTACCTCATTCATCAATGTGAGCTGTGTCAGCGAGATGGAGGTTATAATCGCGAGGAGCTAATGCTTTGTTCACTGCTCGAACGTCTTGAGCGTTATGAGTCATCTATGATCCACTATCTATAGATCATATCGTGAAACTTCATCCTGTCAACGCGATACGGTCCCCTTACATTAAGCACGTAATCATCACGCCGCATAGCATCACAGCAAGAAAGAAAGGTTTAACACTGAATGCAAAACAGGTCGTTAGTCCTGGCTAATACTGTAGGCGCATGGCTTTGGACCCAAATAGAGGGTCCAAAGCAATGATATTGTACTAGAAGAACTACACCTATGCCACCGGTTTTGGTTGACCCAGAATCACGTCGATAACCTTGTGGTCGTCAAAAGTGGCAACAGTTCGCTCGCACAAAGCAGCGACACGCTCCTTGCTTTGGAGACCATCCGGGCAAATGAGCCAAATAACATTGGTCATGAATGATCGCTTGTACTCGACCATAACCTCGGGATCGTTATGTCGGTCAAACTTGGAACCTCCAAGGCTATGAAGTGTCTCGAGATAGTGATCTAATATCTCCATCTCACGGGCCCTGCGGTTTTCCACGCTGAGCATAGCTGTCATGTGATACACGACATCATGGAAGCATGAACCAAAGTGGAAAGCTGACCAGTCTAGGAAGCCGATGCGGTTATCAGCTGTGAAGTAGATGTTTCCGATATGAGTATCACCGTGCAGCAGGGTTCGGAAACGCGGGTTTCGCTCAGCGTAGTAGCGATCCAAGGCCTCGTTACACCGAGCCCCGTCCATAAGATAGTCCGGAAGCTGGGGGCGCCCGGGCCTTCTAACGATTTCGTTCCACGATCTGCACATGAATGTCATGGCAGGATCGTAGTTGTTCCAGATCCCTGTAAATGTGTGAGGCACTGGTAACGAAATTATTCACAAAGGTTCTTACATGGATGGTCCTCCTGACTCTGGCCCCAGTACTGAGCATGCAAACCTGCCAGCTGCTCAACACCATTCTTGACGTTGTCAACCGAGTATGAAGCAACCTCAGCTGGAAAAGTGCAACCTTCGCTGACAAGATCGTTCATGATTGCAATTCCCTGCGTCTCATCTGTTCCACTCCACCAGCCTCTTGGAAAGATCATATGGGTGACGCTTGGGGCAACTTTGCTGAAGAACTCCGCTTCTCGTTGAGCCAGACTGACGGTCCATGGCTGAGCTTCGATCATCTTGGGATCAAACACTCCCTTGACGCAGATATTGACAGGCCTTTCTTGATCTGTTTCATTTTCGTAGGTAATTGTGTAGAATAGCTTACTCGCGGTTCCCCAGATGTTGCGTGTATTCTCTACTGATTTGATCTTATGTCCAAGTTTCGCACTGAACCACTGGGGCGTCAGATCAGAGGGGAGGGAAGGGAGCTGCTCGGGAGTTGATTCAGATATAGCTGCAAATGTTTACAGTTTCTTGCACCCACTGCTTGTTTCGTAAAAGTGCTGGCTTATAAGACAGTCAGCATCTGACTCTCACTCATGCAACCTCTTTTATCCGGGCCATCAGCCAAGAGAAGGGTGTCAGCATTGATTACGTACATGCATCCGAATATTACCAAGTGATTATTGAGAAGTGAGCGATTATCGCCGAACATGAGCAATAGGTGGGGGAATCTGTCTTGCCAAGAAGCTTGACTGGATAGGTGTCCTGAACACGGTTAGCCAGTGTAAGAATGGAAGTCGGAGGCTGCAACAAAACAAGTCAACCTTGTGACGGAGGAAGCTAAACTCACCAAAAAGGTCGGTTTTGAGCCAATACGGGGATTTCCCGGGTCTTGGTCTTTTACAGAGTGGCATCAAGAGTGGACTGCACGCGGGCTGCGACCCATGACAAGCTCATTACACACCCAATGAGGTGACAACTCCTAAACGCTCGGATTTACCAGTGTCTCAAGTGAATCAGTGAAAATGTAACTATTTTAGGGACTCCAACGCTCAGAAATAAATATTCCGTGGCCGCATGATACTCTGGCGATAGTGACAAGGGGATGCGACTCGGAGCTCAAGATGCGGTTTCAGATCGGTTGATCTTATCGTAGATATATGAAACGATCGAAACAGTGAAAATGGACTAGCATAGATAAGAAGATTCTCAATTAGGAAACGGAGTGATTCAAATTCGGATATGATATCAATTTAAAGATGAAACTAACTAACGAGTGAATATTAAAGCCTTACTATGGAACGTTTGGTTGCGATGCACGAGACGGGGGTAGTGAAAGGGAAACGACAGTATATGCGAGTAGTAGTGTATGACATTTTTATGTTCCTTTATGCAATTTGGAAGTCTAGTTATGCTGCGCTGAAATGCTCGACTCAGTGATCCTCGACATCCTCGTCCCGTCCTGGGTACATGATGTCTTGGGAGAGGACAGCCCGAACGTGGCTGTAGAAAATGAAAACGAAAGCAGAGAGAATGATGAAGCTCATTCCAGTGGCGACCCATCCAATGGCCTTGCTGCCAAGGGATCTCGCGATAGAGATAGTAGCGAGTGTAAAACCAGTGTTGGGGAAAACCATTGCCCACCATCCGAGGTGAAAGTACTTAGGGGGAGACTGAATAACGGCAACGGCCGCGATGCCAAACCACCACAAACTTAAAGCCCAAAGAAAGATAGCACTCATAGTAGCTATCAATCGAACCATTCCGACGTTGATAAATGTTCCATCTTGAATGAAGTCGATGTCTTCCGGCAACCCTTCAGCCATGCCTATCAAAGCCAGAGCAGTGAATGCAGGTGGACCAACGCACATGAAAAGACCTGGACGATGCTCTCTATTGGGTAGGCCTGCTTGCATCAAGCGTCCAATCATGTGGGCATACATCATAACAGCAACGCTAAGTCCAAGGCCCTGGCAGGTTAGTCCTGCAACAATGATCGGGACAGCAGCAACATGAGGCTGAGTCTCAGCGATGACAGATGCGATGGTGCCCGAAAGCATGATAGGGAAGATAGGCAAGATCCAAGTAGGCATCATAGTGGTCAGAGCAAAACTATGAGCTGCAAAGACATAGCTGTACTGTCCTATAGATAGGATCAGGGTGACGACAAGGTAGCCCCAGAAAGTTGCCTGGACAGCCCAGACCAGATTTGAGTTGTCCTTCGGTATCGTATACCTATCGGTACTGGTAATGATGGTGGCTACAGATAAGAAAAAGGTAGGCAAGAAGAAACCTTCTCGTGGATGTGTCATTGACTTGGCAAATGATCCTGGGTGCAGGAAGAACCGTGAGACCATCGCCGTGGTCACGCAGGTAAATATTATGAGGTTGATGATATAAATAACCAGACCAATGGTCTTGAGACCTGGAAATTGGTTTGGTTGAGCGAAGAAGAGAAGTGATAGACCGCCAGTACTCATGGGCAATGTATACCAAGCCCAAGTGAAATGCTTCATTCGTTGACGCAAGCCAAGTTTAGGTCGGTTCGGGTCGTAAATGTCGAATGAAGGATGTTGGTTTGCATCCTTGATGTGCGTCGGTGTTGATGTACCGGACTCGATATCGGTCGAGGCCCCGGACATGAGGTCTGATGGTGAGTTTGGTCGATGAGACTCATGATGGTTACGTTGTGTGGAGAGATTGTCGAGGTTGTAACTGTCGCGATCCATGTTGGAATCACGTATCCTCGTATCGTGATGCGCCATGGTAGTGCAGAAATATTTTGTGAAAGATGAGCTGAAGGAGAGATGGAAGAGAAAGCGAAGAGGGTTCCACTGATGTATGTAGCCGCCAGACTCCTACTTGAGAGTTCCAGACTAGAGTTGAGACGTTCTGCTGTTGATACGGCCAGAGCGGTAGATATTCAGGGGCTTGGCGCTAGGTATAAATATTCGCCAACGGCGATAAGAGCCCAAGCACTATCGCCGTCGTCTCGGCACTTTTGCAAATATCATTACGAATCTCACATGCCTGCACTTTACTGTATACCAGATCTTCATTACACGTTTCTCAGACATGACACGCAAACTAGACTAATTTTAGCGACGGGCGCGACAGCGGGTAATGTCTGAGCCGCAAAGCGTAGCAAGGCTGCTGGCCAACGAAGTCTCGTGTATAAGATATGAGACCCAAAACATTGGGATAGCTCCTGAGCTGTCCCTTGCTGTATATCAGTGCGATCATCTTGAAGATCAACGGTGAGCCAATGGATATGCCCTGCACGTCCCGCTTCAGTCGTCGTACTCGTCACCTGACTCGTACCAATGCTAATGAGGCTTAAGCTTAACCTTGTCGGTGGAGAAAAGGGAATGAGAGCCGTTGGATCCCATTGGGCATAGATATCGAACACTTGGACGTGAGCAGGGAGTGTAGATTGCGGCCTAAATTAGTATTGAAGGGTTTGAGGTCGTGTTTGAAGATCGTCCTCAAACTTGTTTTGATAGGGGGGCTGTGGTATTGGTAGCGGCTCTTACGGATCGTGTTCACCTGCGATCTGTCGCGTTTCATTTCCTATGCGAGATAAGGAAACTGCCGCCCTGGTCAACAGATCGTCGCAAATGATGGCATTTGGCGTTGTCGATGGTGGCTTGGAGACACGGCAGAGGCGCTCAACATCCCTGCAATGGATGCCACGTCGCAGGCGGCTCAAAATTCCCAAGACTTTTAAGCCACGCTGGGCATTCTTTTGAGTCTCGGGCGTACCGGGCAGATCAACAGAACATTCCACGGACGTAAAACTTCCTTCACATGCTGCAAACATATTGATAACTCCGTGGAGTCGGCGATAAACAGCCCCGGCTCGCGTTAATTGGGAACGCTACCGGGTTTCACGTCCCGCGTTCAGGCCGTCCAGGGGCTCCAGTCGGTCTCCAGTATCTCTATATTTAAGTTTAAATAAATAGAGGCCCGCGGACTGTATTCAGCAGGTGCTTGGGCGCTTCGGAGTTGCCATGTATCGAATTGAAGTGTCTCCACCGAATATCGACATGAAGTGTTTCGCGATAACGGAAAAGTCCGGAACTTTTGCACCGAGAGCACGTTTCTGCCTTGCTATTTGTGTCCGTAGTGCTGTTTCGACTTGTTTGATCGCCAAGACCACCAATTGTTTGACCGTGAGTCCACCAACCATACCGGAAGCGTCATAGAATTCTGGTCTGTGATAAAACAATATCTTATAAATAGCAGGAAATTTATTATTTTCACGAGATAATAAGTATTCAGTGGCTCCAGCCATTACCCTCAACCGCTGCACTACCCAGTAGCGTCAAAATCGACCTCTTCACCCTGGCCATTTTTGGCGGCACGCTCTTTCGCGATGGCCGCCATCTTCAAGACAGCCGTGCTATCAGCAAACTCGATAACCCTGCTTATCTTCGTACCATCACCAGTAAGATAGAAAATCCAAGAAAATTCTAGAGGCAGAGTCTCGCCATGATGGTAGATCATGTCTCCACTGCTTTCAACTGCCGCGCGCCGGGCCTCAACGTCGATCGTCAAGTGCTTTGACACGGTATTGTGAACGCCGCCAAGAGAAAGATCGTCGGCGTATAGCTTCTCGTAGATATCATTGGGTATTAGAAACTCTTCCGGGAGGCCGAGCGCCTTGCACAGCGAGGGGGGAAGAAGTTGGCGAGTGCAGTCTAGAGTAACATCGCGGTTGATGACGCTCGGGTCCTTGGCTTTTCTCCCGTCCTCGTAGCTCGCGAGGAAGCTATTCACCGTAGTTTCGATTTGCTTCCTGAGGTCTGAGTTGGCAGACATTGTGATGATAAGGTTCTATAGCTTCAGTCAATGCACAAGCGGTGAAAAGTAGAATGCCAAGTCAGAAAAGAAAAAGAGTCCGGTCGTTGCCCCTCAGATACATCTATCCTAACTTGGTTGCTCACATAAGCTGACGGCGATGGTGGTCAGGTGAACTTGATCCTACTGAAGGGAACATTTTCCGGGCCGCGCGGTTATTCTCGTGCGAGATGGAAAGGCAGTAGTTAGAGTGTAATGCATCAGACTTTGAGTGATGATTTTGTAATATATATGCCTTTTTGCAGATTGTGTCTTTACCTATTTGCCACCTGGCATCATACCCGCTGCTATACTCTTCAACTACACGTAGGTGAAACGAATAAATTATTCAACGCGAAACCTTGGGGATCTGTAGCACCATGCCGTTTGTTTAATTAATCCTTTTGATCGTCTGGTCTTGAGTACCGGGTAATTCGATCCTTAGGGACGCCAACCCCTTGCTTATGCTGAGTCATTAGTTGATCACTTGGTTTGAGCCCTGACATATATTCGAGCAACCTTCTCAGAAACATCTTCTTTGTTGTTAGTAGAGACTACATGTTTATGATGCAAGCTACGAATGATCGTGAATCGGCGTTCGTTCTTGTCATCCTGTTCCACAAAACCAGTCCCATGACAAAAAATATGTCAGCTTCGTCCAACTTACAAACCATCATCATTAATACTAATTTGTCTGTGATGGGTTGACGATTTGGATCTTTGGCTGTTGTGAGTTCTGTTCGCCTTTCTATGGCCAGAAAACTTCACACGTGCCCTCGGTTCCATCAAACTGGAACTGAGTGACCGACAGATGACAGGTCCTGCTTGGATATTCAACGGAAAGTATATTGCCTCTCAACTGGCGTGTTCTCTGATTCACAGAGTTTCTTCATATACATAATGGTCGAAAGGCCTGATAGAACTTATGCCTCTTCGTAACACTTATGAACGTATAAGAAAGAAGAGACAAATCAGACCTTTCAAACTCTGCCAGAAGACTTAAGTTGATGACATCCAACTAACACTAAGATCATTTTCGTCATGGGCGCTTTCAACCCAAACAATGTTCCCACGTGGACGCACTATATCTCCAAGCACCTGATCATCACCCAAGAGACGTTTTTCGATGGCCTTGAATGGATTTACGGCAAAAAGGCAGATGGGACACCGAACTACGGATGGGAGGATGAGGGAGACAAGATGAAAGTCACAGTCTTCACGGAGGAACCGAAAGACTTGAAAGAGAGGTTGCAGGCCATCGGACAGATTGAAAAAGACTAAGCATCTTCTCAAACCCCATTCGGGATACGTTTCGTTGGCCGCAGTGGACTTCAGAGTTATGGCTCATTCAAGAACGTCAGATGTAGTCGAGAAGGAAGTATGGTGAGAATAGCACTGAATAAGAATTGACCTTTGCTGCGAGAAAAGCTTACTTAAGAAGTGTTCATGTATTCCAGTGGAAAGCCAGTTTTCGGGCCATGTTTACTACACTGTAGACAGTAAAGTACAACATCAAAGAAATTTGAAAGACCTGGTATGACTGGTTTGCTTACAACCAGCTAGCAATGCCCGGTGTCTACCATCGGGGGATCTTCTCTGAGAAGTCTGGTTGAAACCTCTTCATATACGTAGTATCATCACGCTTCTTCAACCCACAGTCCAGGTACTGTTGATGAAGCCTTGCTAACCTCTCTCTATCCAGCTCAACCCCTAGACCTGGCACTGTCGGTACTACAACACGACCATCCTTCCACTTCAACGCACCGTCAACAACAACGTCTTCATCTCGGCGCTTCCAAGGCCAGTGAGTGTCGCAAGCATAATCCAGATTTGGCGTTGCGGAGGCAAGATGCGTCATGGCGGCGAGCGAGATACCCAAGTGACTGTTGGAATGCATCGAAAGGCGCAGACCCCAAGTTGCACAGATGGATGCTAGTGTTTGCGACTTGCGAAGACCTCCCCAGAAGTGATGATCTGACAGGATGACTTGAACGGCGTTTTGGAGAATTGATGGTGGGAGATGGTCGAAAGCAACGACTGCCATGTTGGTAGCAAGGGGCATCGATGCTTCTTTGGCAACAGCGGCCATGCCCTCGATATCACCAGCCGGATCTTCCAAGTACTCAACAATACCGTCAAGCTCTTTTGCGACCCATTTTGAAGTCTCAACTGTCCAAGCAGCATTTGGATCGAGTCTCAATGGCAGATCAGGGAAAGCTTCATGCAGAGCTTTGATTGCGGCAACTTCCTCCGCAGGAGGGAAGACGCCCCCCTTGAGCTTAATGGCCTTGAAGCCATACTCGTCAATGATCTTCTTGGCTTGCTTCACCACTCCTTGCGGGTCTAGCGCAGGCCCGTATTCATCATCTTCGTGGTCAGGGTGTCCGCCCCATTTGTAGAAGAGGTAGGCTGAGTATTGGACTTGGTCTCTCACCCTTCCACCGAGAAGATCACTGACTGGTATGCCAGCTAGTTTGCCTTGCAAGTCAAGACATGCGACTTCGAATGGTGAGAAGACTTTGTCAGCGACCGAGGCAGTAGTCACCATGCCTCCCATGCCATCTCCACCAGTATTGGTGTCGGTCTTGAGTGACTCAACGCATTTTTGGTAGATGACGTTTGTGCTGTAGACAGAAAGCCCTTTGATACTATCCGCTGCTTTTTGCAAGCGGTTTAGATGTGCTGAATCTCCGTATGATTCGCCAAGACCATATGAGTCTTCTGTGATGATCTCGATGATGCTGCGTAAAGCATATGGCTCATGTACACCCACGCTGTTCAGCAGGGGCATGTCATGGAAGGCCACAGGAGTGATGACAATGTCTTTGATGATGCTTTGCTGAGACATGATTGTGATTCAGTGTGTATTCTGTGATTGTTAAGTCTACTGTTAGGAACTGCATTGTTTGAGTGGTGGACTATTTATCCCGGGATTGTGCATGGTTGAGCTGTCATGTCATTGTCGTTTGCGGGGTAAACTTCGTTTCTTTGAGTAACCATCACGGGTATCATGCGTGATTACCTGGTGTAGTGCTCCATGAGTTGTAATCATATCCGGATCGAGAGGATAAAGCACATCGGACATGTTTCCTTGGAAGATTGATGTGGCTGGTCATGGATCCGCCACGGATAACCGCATGGCTAGATGCTTTTCCGTAAATCAACAGCTCCGTTGATTCCCTAGTAGATAGCGTTGGGGGTGATATTTTCCGTACAATGAGACCATCAGAAATCATACCCCGCACTTGGCAAACATGGACACTCCGCTTTGGGTGCTGCCAAGCCTGGGGTTGCACTGGTTTTCGTCTGGGGAAGTGTGGGGCACCCGCTTGAGCTAATCTTTGCAATGACCTCCTTTGCTTTTCCAGATCGTGGCCTCGACTATAATACGCAGCCTGCTTCAGCACTTCCAAGGTTAGGTCATTCAGCATCACAATTCTTGAGCTTCAAGTCCCAGAGCAGCTAAGTTCTGTCTGCTGATTTAAGCTCTCAGCCACGAGCCTCAACTGCAAGTCCCAGAGCAGCAACATCTTCATCATGGCTCCTCGAAGTTCAATTTCCAAGAGCGACATTGAGGTCGGCGACCATAAGCCAGACCATCTCGAAAACACCTCCGAAGCCATCGAGATCGGCGGTTTTCGCGTCTTTGGTCTGGATCCTGTCGATGCCGACTTCTACAACAGTTACACAGAGGAGCAGAGGAAGAAGGTCTTTCGCAAGGTCGATGTTCGACTTGTACCAATGCTCGCCCTGTTATATCTTATATGCCATATTGATCGCGCAAATATCGGCAATGCGAAGATCGAAGGCATGGTGGAAGATTTGGGCATGACTGGTAAGAAGAGAACCTTTTCTTGTAGCCAGGATGGTACCTGATATTAACTTTTCACAGGTGTCCAGTACAACACCATTCTGTCTATCTGTAAGTCAAGCCGAATTCGCTAATCAGAACAATATGAGCTGACTTAGAGATAGTTTTTGTTCCCTATGTGCTTCTCGAAGTCCCTAGCAACATCCTTCTCAAGAAGTTCAAGCGCCCCTCGATGTACCTTGGTATTCTCTGCGTCTGCTGGGGGATCGTCATGACTTGCACTGGACTTGTCCAAAACTTTGGTGGTCTCATGGCTACTCGTGTTCTTCTCGGTATCTTTGAGTAAGTCAAGTGGTCACTTGGAGCTAATTTACTGGTGCTGATGCTGACGCCGCGATTCAGGGCTGGGTTCTTCCCCGGTGCTATCTACCTTTGCAGGTAAGCTCAAAAAACAGTCTCAGCACCGTTTATATCCTAATATCTTGCAGTTACTGGTATATGCCACGCGACCTTAGTGTTCGCATTTCATATTTTTATTGCGCCAGTGCCTTATCAGGTGCCTTCTCTGGTCTCCTCGCAGCTGGAATCGCTGAGATGGACGGTGTCGCCGGTCTCGAAGGTTGGAGGTGGATCTTCCTTCTCGAAGGAATGGCTACAGTTGTTCTCGGAGTTGCCTGCTTCTTTCTCCTTATCGATACTCCTGCTCTGTCTACGCGGTGGTTGAGTCCCGAGGAGATCCGATTCCTTGAGCTCTCCATGTTCATCAAGCAGGGAGGAGGCTTCCAAGAGGAAACGACAGTAAGATGGAAGGACATTCGGATGGTGCTCACAAACTGGAGGGTTTACGTCCAGGCTTACTTCCTTCTGTGCCAGTCTGCTCTCTCTTATGGTACCAAGTTCACCCTACCAAGCATCACCAAGGCGATGGGATTCAGCAACACGAACGCTCAGCTTACCTCAGCTCCCCCTTACGTCGCCGCAGCTATTTCTGCAATTGTTTTCGCCAAGATCTCTGACCGATTCTTCTGGCGTATGCCCTTCGTTGCCATTCCCATGGTGATCGTGACAATCGCATACTCGATCATGATCTCTCTCAATGGCCAGCTCGAAGCGAAGAAAGGAGTTGCCTACTTTGCCGTCGTTCTCGCTGTTATTGGTATCTATCCCATCCAAGCCGCCGCTGCCTCGTGGAACGCCAACAATATTGCCCCGTCAAGTCGCCGGGCGATCGGCATTGCCCTGATGAACTGTGTCGGCAATGTCGGTGGTATCGTCGGTAGCTTCATGTATCTTGAGAAGGAGAAGCCCAAGTATTACACTGGATTCGGTTTGTCGCTTGCTTTCGGAGGTACTGGCTTGATTGTTGCTTTCCTCTTGGAGTGGAGCTACAAGATCGCCAATGCTCGCAAGGCCAAGATTGCCGAGGAAGCTAAGAGGAAGTACACTGAAGAGGAGCTGTTTGACATGGGAGACAGGTCGCCACTGTTTAAGCATGTGCTGTAGACTTTGGAATGTTTGGATGGACTATTGAGTGGATACAGATTGCTAGTGATAGTGGTTAGAACCACTCACATTTTGTGAGCATTTCAAAGCTGGTGGCCGCAAGTATAGTTGAATTATGATATTATGAGGAATATAAATGAGTATTATACTCAGTTCAAGATCAGGAAGCCTTCTAAATGCCATGCGCCCCCCACGTGCAAACTACATGGAACAATGTAGTCAAACACCCTTAACCACCAAGGGCACAGACACCGCCACGGCAGACACAAACGCCAGGAATAACACACAGATCCAAGTTACTGTCGCAATCAGAAGGACTACCGCAGCTAACCTCATCGACGCAGATACCCTGCTGGCAACTAGCGCCAGCTGAACACCCAGCGTTTGACTGACAGAGTTGCAAATCAGATCGTGGTGCGCATTGAGATGTCGATTGGGGGCATTCGCAGAGCCCTATAACACAAATAGGGTTGGCATCCAAGAGACAGTCGGTTGCGTCAAGGCAGGCTTGGGCTGAAGCAGGGTGACAGAAACCAGAGTCCGAGCAGCTTTCACCGGGGATAGTACATTCGCTGTCATCGGAGCATGGAGCGCCCTGGCTATCGTCGGGAACGCAAGTGCCGGCATCGCAGATGGGATTGGCCCCGCCGTTGAGAGCTTCGCAATCGGCGTTCACAGTGCACTCGTCCGGTACAGCAGCCGCAGTGGTGGTAGTCGTAGCTGGGGCATTTGTTGTAGTGTCTTCGATAGCGTGAGTAGTCGTAGTGATGGCAAGTGAGATCGTGGTGTCGTCGCTCAGAGTCACAGAAGTTGAGATATCCTCGGAGACAGAGGTTGCTTCAGTTGTGGTCTCAGAAGGCTCAGTGGCCGATGTAGTCTCGATGGCTGCTGTGGTGGTGTCTTGAACGGCTTGGGTAGTCGTGGTGCCACCGGCTAAGGTCTCAGACGACGAGACAGCATCAGAAATAGTTTCCGTTTGCGTTGTAGTGGCAGAAAGCTCAGCAGTGGTGGCAGAGTAAGCGTGGTCGCTGGGCTGCTTGACATGGAGCTCTCGGCGGTAGAGACAGATGAGGGGCGGCATGGCCCAGCATTAACGCTGTGGATGGCCAAAACCGCCAACGCGCCGGTAAGGAATGATGACGAGATCATGTTAAAAAGTGAATAACCTTGGTGAGTTACGAAATGGGCGACAAATGAAACTGCAACTGAGTGAGCGGCAACAGGGACCACAAGAGCTTCCAATGCTCTCCTTTTGAAGACCCTTGTTTTTCTTTTGTCGATAAATTGGTGGCGCTGTAAGCTTAGACTCTAGTGGGCTTTAGTAGAGGGTTGGCGCTGATCGTCGAGCCACGAAGATGATCATGCAAGTAAAGACGTGGGGAAATGCAACCTTTGAAGGCCCCAAATAAGTTGATAGAGTTGAGAAGCTGTCGCTCAAAGGTGTTGATTCGATTCAGATAATCGAATTACGCCTGAAACCGATACCATTGAATCTACGCTGTCAAATAGATAGCGAAACCCATAGCTCAACACACGCTAATGCCAATAGCTCGAGCTTGGACAAATACGAAAACACAGAGACGCCCTGTAAAATGAAATGTTTATTTCTTACAGAGTACGGAGTACTCCGTAGTGTACCAATAATTACTCTTCTTGCAAAAGCATTCTACTGTTTGGCGCTTAGAGTACGCGAAAATTGATTGAATTGAGAGTAACCCGGCCGCATTAGCACAGAGAGCACCTTATGGCACCTGAAAGGACCCCAATTCAGGCCGGCACCGTCCTCAGCTAGGGCAGCTCATCAGCACACAGGCTACTGCACCAGCACCCTGGAGGCACTATATCAGGCCCCCACCAAACTATACTGCAGCATTGAAAAGCGTCACCGATTTCGAGATAATGAGAGAACATAGTGTACATATTGCTTGTCTGTTGCCGGTTTTATTGAATGAATATTTAATCGTAGGATAAAAATGCTATTCATCTGGTAGATAGGTGTTTTAATGCACCGCCACACCGTTTGCTGTCCCATTCATGATCCCATTTGATACGCCATTCGTCACGCCGTTTGACTTGCCCTTCTCAGCCGGTAGCTTGAGCGTGGCTTCAAAGTCCAACATCTCAGAAATTTGCGACTCAATACTCTTCTTTGCAGCATCCGTAGGCTCCACGTATGGCCTTCTGGGCTTCAGTTTCTCTGCAGCACCTTTGATCCCAGCGGCTTTGGCTGTGCTCAGAGTTGCTGCATACTTGACTGATGCAATTCCAGCCTTGCAAGGCTGCTCAGCTAGCGCCGCCTTCTTGTGTAGAGCCATGGCTTCTTGGAACTTGCCCTCTTGGTAAAGGTTATAGATATGCACGATTGTCTTTGGGACGACATTCGCGAATCCAGCAATGGTGCCGTGAGAACCAGCAGCAAGTCCTCCTATCAGGAAGTCTGATTGTCCACCGTAGATCGCAAACCGTTCCTCAGGGAGCTCTGCCGAAAGTCGCGTTATTTTTGCGACAGCTCCGCAAGTCAGCTTGACGCCAACAATATTGCTATGCTTCTTGGCTAGAGCGGCAATGGTGGCAGAATCCAGGTCGATGCCATTGCAAACGACAGGGAAGTTGTAAATGACAATAGGCAGTTGACTGTTCTTCGCAACATCGTCAAAGAAGTTGTTGATAACCTCTGGTGTTGTCTGCTTCCCAAAGTAAGCGGGAGGGAGCAGCAAAACGTAGTTGGCTCCGGCATCGGCTGCGTCGTTGATGAACTCCAAGACCTGCTTGGTCGAATGTCCACCAACGCCGGCCATAATAGGGAATGATGGCCCGCATGCTTGACGTGCCGTCTGTAATAATGCCTTGCGCTCTTCGCGCGTCAACAGAAAGGTCTCGGCATTTGTTCCGAGCACAACAAGACCTGCAAGACCGGTTTTAGAAAGATAGGAATAATATGCTGCTTGTGAATCGGTATCTAGTGTATCTGTCTCATGGTCGAAAAATGTGATCGCTGGTGCCCAGACGCCGCTTGGTGGAGCTCTATAAAAAGACATGATGATCGAATCGACTTTATGGAAGGAGATTGAGTGTTGTATATTTTGTATGGTAGAACTAAACTAGAAGGATGCTTTTGGAAGATTACAGGTACTTAAAGCCTCTGGACTGTGGCTTAGGTGGGAATTTGCCTCAATATCCTTCTTCCATGATATGAATCCGTGGTCTCCACACGGGAGGGAGACGCAATAGTCACCGGATTCCATTCGCCAGGTCGCCAGCGGACTCTTGAATAAGCGTAGTGGTCAGCGGATCATGCCCGTCTATCCAGATCCGACGCTGGATAATTAGCAACGGGAATGCAATATGCACATGCTACGCAGCCTCGAGTCATGAGACCGAGGAGCTATTGCGGAAAAGCTAGCTACGAGGTGGTTGGGAGTGTCTTTTTCCGACAAGCGAGAGTGAGCATTGCCGATCCCCCGCAAAGCGTTTGGCGAATGCAACGCTACTCCAACTGCACTTGACTCGGTCTGGGCCTGATTCCACGAAGAAAAATACCCGAAGCCGAAAATCGATTTGCCGAGAAAAGCATGAGGTTGCGGGCGGAAGGACGTAGAATACGCGAGGACTCTAGATTAGATTGAACGCATGCAGAGATAAGGTAGTCGGTCATCTTGCATGGCCCTAAGGCCGGAGTTGTCTAACTCTACCGGCGAACGGCTGGCTTTGTCCCCAGATCCGACTGGCTACTTGGATGATGCCAGTGACTACTTCGGTTTTTGAAAGAGGTGAGTGAAGCAACAGAGAATAGCGGCCTGGGTAATCGGCTGTCATCACCTTTACGCTGTGTAATGCAATACTTTACAGTTGCAATTGGTTGTTTTGATCAAAGTTCGACGAGAAATAATTAAAGACTTTCTTGAAAGCCTTGCACAGGAACATGGTGACAATGAATCACCCGACCATTTATGGTTTGAGAATATCTATTTGCACCGGTGTCTTGGTCTAGTTTTGATAGTACTCTACTAACTCTTTCTATGCATAATCGTAGCCGCAGCCTGGTGGTTAGGGAATATCAAGGTATCAGCAATGACTACATTCTCTCTTCTGCCAGCAGCAAATACAATTGCTTCAGCAATATCATCTGGTGTCAAAGGCTCGCAACCACTGTTACTGATTAGCATGGTTCTTCATCGACCTGCAGAGGTGCAAACTCACGCATAGACTGCATCAGCCTTTTCCTTGTTCCCGTAAAATCTGACTACCGAGAACTCGGTCTCCACCTGGCCAGGATCGATTCGGATGACTCTGATGCGCTTCGAGATAAGCTCCTTTCGCAGACTCTCAGTGAATGAGTGGATGGCAGCCTTGGTCGCACAGTAGATGCTACCGCCAACATAAGGCTCACGTCCTGCGATAGAGCCAATGTTGATGATGTCACCGGCTCCCTCGCCGTTGTTGCGCTTCAGCATTATGGGGAGAATAGCTTGCGTCATGTTGATCAAGCCCGTGACGTTGGTAGCAAACATGACATTGATGTCTTCCTCCTTGATCTCAGGAGCCTTATCCACGCCCTTGACAAGACCGCTGCGAGAAATGTGTCAGCGAATCACTTCTTCAATCTTTGAAATAGAGAGGCTTACGCATTGTTCACCAAGACATCAATCTCACCAAACTCTGCGGGCAATTTGCTGACAAAAGAGCGCACCTCCTCAGGCTTGCTGACGTCGAGCTGGACAGGGTGCACTTTAACGCCATCGCCGACTTCCTCGACGATATCTTGGGCGATTTGACGAAGACTGTCAATTCTTCGTGCTGTCAAGACCAACTTGAGGTTATTGGGGCTGGTGCGGGCGAACTCAAAGGCTGTGGCCTTTCCGATGCCGGAGGATGCTCCGGTGATGAGAATTGTCTTGCCTTCGAGGCGCTTTGAGACTGCGGATGCCATTTTGGGAAGTGCGATATGCGAACGTATTGATAAACAATGATAGATACAGTTCAATGTCTGCTAACGCAAGATAATAAGTACCTCTCTGGTGGTTTCAACAGGATGACTTTATTGGACTCAAGGAATGGTAAAGACGAACATGGAAGCTAACGCGAGGTTCCCCGCATCCGCTCCACAACCAAGACCTCGAGCGGATTTATCACCAGCCTAGGGGAGCAAGAAAATATCAGACTATGACATAGGGTATTAAAATAAACTCAGCAAAAGGTATTCTAAACTTGGCAAAATTATTATAAGTTTAATCTAATTTACCTCAGTCTTTTTGTCATTCAAGGTCAAGGCCCCGAGTTTTCTTCCTCGTCAACCCGGGCACAGCGCCTCATATTCGGTTTTCCGATGCAGCTTCGGCTTTAGATCCGATATCTGGAAAAGGTAAGATCATATCCGTTACGCCCGCTGATTGGTAAGATTCCGTCATCAGATGATATGCGTTGAGGGTCACAATCCTCGGTCCATCAGAGGCCGAATGCCAAGCTTATGTATTACAGTTGCTCCTAAAGCCGAAAGACATCATCATCAAGGAAGGCATCCAGGTTACCCAAGCCTGACGAGACCATCGTTGCAAATTGGGACCAACCCGTTTCGAAATCCACTCTAGAAATGCCGTTAAAGTCCAACCCATTCTCGCCCATCAAGTCTGTATAAGATGTCTTGTCGCTTGGCGTATCCATCGGTATGACATTGGACTGAAAAGCATTGTCTTGTGCATGCCCGTCCAGAAATACGTTTGGATGCATCCGATTGACCTGTCGCAAGGCCTCCACCCGTAATTCTTCCAACAGGAAACAGTATCGCTCTGATAAGGAGCCTTTCTCGATCATGGTTGACATGTGAGATTGGCATCGAGCTGCAGCTGTAAAGTATTCACTGTATGTCTCAGGGGGTGAAGCCCATTTTTGGATCACGTAGATGTACAGAACCATGGCTGCAGTAAAGGCAAAGTATGCCGTAACCTGATATTGGTCAGCTTTGACATCATAAAATTAATTTGTTGCACGAACCCAGAATGCTCGGAACATCTGTCCGTTGTCGGTCATTTCATCGATCAGACCGACTGTTTGGATGGCAGCTTCAAGGCACCTTTTCACACTCTCTTGAGTTGCAGCATCATTCTCACTGCCTCTTCTATTTTGACGTGATATCCTTGCAAAGTTGTTGAGGACAGCTTGTCGATGCGTCAGTATTATGGCATGCCAGTAGGTTAGATTCAAAACATTGCGTTGGCGTTGAACGATTGGAACCAGAAAGGATGTACTGAAGTAGTCGGCATCGAGAAACTGGGAAAACTCGGCTCGCCAGTCTGCGAGGGCCTTAGAGACGAGTTGTGTTTCTTCTAAGCGTCTGGAGATCGAGATAGGTTTGACGGAGTAGAGACCACGCAGTATTTGGCCTATGATGCGTGCAAGCCTAGGCAATGAATGGGTCAGTATGCATCTTGCAAATTAAAGGGGGTTATTACTTCATATGCCCAAGTGGAGCAAGCATAACCGAATAGCCTTTCGTTGACGCAGCAAGGTTTATGTGATCCTTAGTTATGTCGTTATCATCAACACAGGCCGGAAGCTCCGTGTCGATATCGTCATCGTGAAAGTTGCGTGGTCTACCTAGAGATACGCTGAGATATGCATCGAGAGTGTATGCGCACCAGAAGGTTCGTCGACGGCTTTCGACTTCAATATGATTCAGACCACTTATAATGCCAGGTCGTTTATTTCGATTTAGACCGATAGCAAGAGCCAGGTTTGTAACGATACCAAATTGACTCCAGCAGTGGTTGACCCGGGATTGAGTTCCGAGATAGTAACACTGCAGGAGACGGGCCTGAACGCTGGTCAGTCGTATTGAACCGCTCTCTTTCGAGAGTTGATGTTCAGCTGCCAAGTAATACCGTGAGCTGCAAACTACTTAGTACAGAATAACGTAATGGATGAGTGTCTAACCTCAGATCAGAAGGTCCGGGTCTGTCGTTCTCTGGCATGTACACCCTAGCATGGGCCAAAATCATGAAGAGCAACGCGACTTTGGCGGCAGAATTATTTGGGTCACGCATAGTACCCAACGTCTCATAAAACTCAGAGAACCATTCCTGAATCGTGGGTCGGTGAAGGAAACGGTATGTCGGCATAGCAAAATCGAAGTAACGATCCACCAAACGCTGGGCGTCTTCTTTGGGAAGCATCATACAAAAGTTTGGATCATAATCAGGGTTTTGAAGAGGTGCATCACCAAAAGTAAAGATGCTTCCTGGTCCAGAGAACGATATTGCTTGATGCATTCGTTTTTGAACCCTGAGAAGGAATGAGACGCCAGAGGCTGGCCCGATGTAGTGACCCTGAAGATCCTCCTGCGATGGCTCGGGGGACTGCTGCACCGACGTTACAGCCCGTGAGCCCGAGCCTGTGCCGCTCTGGTCCATGAGATGGGATGACATGCCATAGTCCTGCAACTCTACACCCTGGTACTGCTGCGTCAAATCCGTAGGGCTAGTATTGTCGCTCCGAGGCATTGTATCTTGAGCCGAGACGGTTATGCTCTCATCTCCAACCTCGTCCGCTGAGGGTATCACCGGCAAACGACCTCTCGCATAAGCCGAGTCAAAGGTGCACGAGGCCCTTGTCCGGGTGCAGAACTTGCACGGCTGCATGCCATTGCATTTGATTTTCCGCCTACACAGATTAGCTCATGGTTGATCTACAAATTGCCTAGGGTTGCGTTACTTCTTGCATCCATCGCACGCCCTTGTCACTCTGACCCTCTCAGCGTTCTTTTTCCGCTTCTTCGCTACATGTATGCTGTTGGTATCTGACGGTGTTGGGAGTATGGAGCGCTCTGAAGTCATTGGAGCCACGTCTATCCATTCCTTCAGAGGTAATTTCGTGTATGCGGTGAAACTGACTGAGGCTGTACCGAACGGAAAAGAGAGGATGAAACTAGGTAAAGGTTGGACGGAAAAGCGAATCCGGGGATGAGACATGGATAATTGTCCTCATGAGTTTGACCCCGCAATGTGTGTCACGTGTATTCCTCCTCTCCCCGGGGACAAAAGAAAGCTCAAGACAGTATCCTAAACGATAAAAACACTTATTAGGTAACTTATCATAAGCTTAGGATATCTTTTATTGAGTTTAGTCTGACACCCTGTACTAAGTTCTGACATCGTCTTGCTCTTGCTTCCTGAGACCGCTTACATACCCGAAGCTAGTACCAGCGTCCATCCTTATTATCTGACTCGATGGGATCATGGAGGTACTACAGAGGCGACGAAGTGGAAATATCGTGATGTGGGAGTGCGATGGGGATAAGGCTTGCCTTTTCAGGACTTCCGTTCCTGCTAGTATTCTTTCCTATGCTACTTCACGAGGTCATCACCATCGTAACATGCGGCGTTGGCCATTGTCTACTTTTGCTGGATCTAACCTTGTTTTGTGTCAAAAGACACATCTCACATTAAAGTTGTCATCATTTGGAGCTCACGCCAGAATATATAGACGTAACCACAGTGGCTAAATGTTCAAATACAAAGCGTTTTATTCTAATTGTTTCCCCGAGTTCGAGCATCCCTTGTCCTCCCTCGGTCTATCTTGAACGCCAAAGAGCGAGTAGGATCTTCTGGTCTATGCATGTTTTGAGAGTGCTACGGTATTGCACGATCTCACCATAATCAGAAGCAACGCTCAAACCCACTCCTTCGAATGTTCCTCTTCTGTTAGTGATTCCGGCCGCAGAAAAAGTTTTCGCTATCAACGTTCTGGTAACCCACGCTGACGTGACCATTGGAACCGTCCCAGCGTGCCCAACCTGCCTTGTAATCGCCACATCGGCCACTCACACGGTCCCGGATCTGCTCGCGAATAACCGTTGCGTTGCAAGTGGGCTGTCCAGAGCTGTTGTTGCAAAAGTAACTGGCCACCTTCCCGGAGATAATGTAGTAGTGATCGTATGGCGGTACATCGAAGTGGCCACTTCCGCACCCGGTAATCAACAGGTTGATCGCGATGTCGGCATCAGTTTCATTAAGTGAGGAGCCCTCACAGGTCACTCGCCAGAACGCCGACGAAGTGTCGTCGCCTACGCCTATCGACTCAAGGTTCATGTCAACCTTGGTATGATTTGCGACTTCATCGTCGTCCATTTGAACCCGGTAGGATCCGCCTGAAGTAGTATCCTCAGAGGTGGTGAAACCCTCCTCCAGAGAGGCCCCAGGGCCGCCGAAACGTTCTATGAGCTTTGAATCCTCGGCCTGGGGTACGGCGAGCCCAAGGGCCGAGGAGGAGAGAAGGGCCGGAATGATGATAGAGAAATGCATGCTGACTATAAGTAGTGCGGGATTGAGGAGTTGATCTTTGGTTGAAGTCTGTGATTTAGAGAAGCAGGTGCTTGGAACAATGAGTGTTGGAGCGTGAAGTAGGTAAGCGAGCAATAGTTGAAGCAAGGGATACTTTGTGTTTAAACCCTTTGTGATCCATTTAGTGAAGCTTTATTTCATTGAATACATGGTCCTGAGCATAACCGAGTCTCCAATTGGTCGATCTTACCAATTTATACACCTTTAGAGTCTATCATCAGGATATCTAGCTTTTCAGCCAAAAGCAAGATATTAGGCAACCGTAAGTATATTGCCCATACGTATTAATTGGTTTTCTTTACCTTTGTGCCCTGGAGATGAAGCCTCTTTTAACCTCCAACAACCTTATCACAGGGCTGTTGCCGAGGCAGAAAACTCTATGCCAGTCAGGAGAGTCTAGATGTCGATGCGATGCGTTGAAAAACATTAGATACAACCGAAGCACAAGCGTTAGCGCCTTTCCCATCCCCACCATCACTTGCACAGGTATGCATGTTTCTGTGCCGCCTTGGACTTATGCCAATACTTGTAAAGAGCTGAGATACTTAGCCTTTGTATGAGTTCACCTCAAGCTGCACCAAGTTCGGATGCTCGGCACTGGCCAGGGCGACAGTCAAAAGCCCTTTTCAGCCTTGCTAAGGAGAAGAGAGTAGCAGTGCAGGGATATACCACCAAGCGCAAGAATCTTTGCACATGTGACATTACATGGTCCTGAGCTACGAGAGTGTTGACTTCCCTGAACATTTGGGGGCAGAATTACAATACCATACAACTCTAGGCTCGTATGGTCACGAATAAGTATATATATACGTGAAACAGACGAGGATAGCTAGGGGAGGCACCAAACCATTTTCGTATTCTCTTCTCAACACAATAAATCTTCTCTGACCCAAGTTTACCCGCTGACCATTGTCACGAAACAGAACTTTGTCTTCAAAAATACCTTTCGTATGCCTTTGCAGACTCCAAAACCATCTGGTCAAACGGGATCCAACCTTGGCCTGTTGCTTCAACCGCCTTACTAGCATCGACCTTGAACGCACCATTGGGAATACTGTAGTCCTGTAGGTATCCCTTTCCTGGTTCGCCTTTCCCAATAATTCCTTGTCTTTCCGGATAAGCCTTTCGCAATAGATCGCGATAAGCTTGGATGTTTCCAAAGTTGCCATTCCCGCCAGCGATGTACCGTTGCCCATCGGCCACTTCTTTCTTGTCAACTGCAAACAACATGAGTCGTGCAACATCACGCACGTCAACGTGTGTTCCATTGCCAGGTCCAGCAGACGACATGTTTTCCCCGTTCATGATGCGATAAGGAACGATGGCTGTCTCACTCAACTTCTCCGGGTCTTCAGGCAGAATCAGCGGCGGTCCAGCAACCCAGACCGGGTTGACAGTTGTCATTGTGAACTTGATGCGATCTTTGTTCTTCTGTCGGAACTCCCAGAATGCGCGCTCTGCTTTGACCTTGCTTGCGACGTAAATTTGGTGGCCTGTCACCTCCGAGCCGGCCTTGGCGAGCGCATCCTCAATTTGGTCATTCCAGTCTTCTTCCGTGTAACCCTTCTCTGGATATTTCGGTTTACAGCCTCTGACAGCCACAATTGAAGACACATATACAAACGACTTCAGGGCAGGCTCTTTAGCAGCGGACTCTAAAATTCCGAGAGTCCCTTGTAGCGAAGAACCGATGACGTAGTCGATATTGGTGTTGCTGAAGTCAACTGGCGCCGCGACATGAGCGATTGCGAAGGTATTTTTTACAGCCTCATCAAAGGCTCCCCTGGCCATCAGATCGGGAACTAGAATTCTCGTGAGTTGGCCGGAGGAGGCGTATGACTGGAGTGCTGAGAGGAGGCTGGAGGCTGAGGATTGACTTCGCACTGCAGCACGGACAGAATAGTTGGCGGCGAGGAAAGCTTCGACGGTACGTGCACCGATGAAGCCATTTGCGCCGGTGACGAGAACGAGACCTTTTGTCGGCGACATGCTGAGTATTATGAATGGTTTCGTGGTCTTTGGCAAGAACTCTAGAAGAGAATAAAAGGATGAATCTATTCTAAATACTGTCTTCCTTTTTAGCAAGATGTTCTACCCTTATCTTAGTGAACTTTTAGTCTGACGACATGGCCTCGGGTTTAGAAATTATCTGCGATATAGGTGTAAACCGCCTGGAGATTAGTGTTATCACCGATTCTTAGTTGCTGCCACAAGGGACATTTCAAAGGCCTAGCCACTAATCTGGACGACATTTGTTGATCGGGGATCCACTTGTAGGGCAGAGCTGCCGCGTGCGTATATGGATGGTCCGAAAGAATGATAGCTATCTCCGAGCCAGTCAAATTGCTCAAGATGCATGCGTATTTTGATGAGTTTGTGTTTCGAGTGGAAAGCCCAGAAGAAGAGTTGGACATCTTTGCGAAGCACATGTCTCAGTGCAAGGAAAGCTGAGGCATTCCGCGGCTGGTGCCCCACCGCTTACCGAGGGCTCAACATCATTCACTACAACATTGTGCGACAGACAAGCTCGACAGTCGCGCCATCTGGCATTTTGAGCCCCGATGAATAGTATGTTTTCCAGCAATATCATGGCCTGGCTGCCTGTCACTTGCGAGTGTTCGTCCCGCTTTGTCCGCTGCAGGCAGCAAGGCATGGATCCGATTCAAGGCTGACAGGCTCAGCCCCAGCTCAGCCCCCGCTATTTGGCTCTTTCAATGAGATTTGAACCGTCAAATCGCCAACAGACAATAGAACAGACAAACACAAGCAACAAACATGCCTTCACCTCAAACCGACTCTGAACTTTCGCCCCGCGAGTCCCGCGTTATCGGCGCGCTGCTGGGTGTCCATGCCGGCGATTCGCTGGGCGCAACGCTTGAGTTCAAAACTCATACCGACATCGCCCGTGAATACCCTCTTGGTCTCCGTGACATCGTGGGCGGAGGCCCGTTTCGATGGTCGCAGGGCCATGCGACAGACGATACGGATATGACTCGTGGGGTACTGCTTGCATATCACGACTATAAGGACGGCGACGACATCGCGCAACTCGCTGGCGACTATTTCATCAGTTGGCTTCACGGCGACTGGCCAGACAGGCGTCCCGGAAGTCGGCCTGAGGATATTGGAGGGGCGACCGCTACTGGGCTTAGGCGCTACAAGCAGACTAAAGACCCCGACCGCGCCGGCGCTGGGCAAGGTAGTGCTGGGAATGGAAGCCTGATGCGCTGCATCCCGACCGGCTTATTCCAACGCGATCCCCAGAAGTTGGTCGAGGAAAGCATACGTATCAGCAAGATCACCCACGACGACAAGAGATGCACAGTCGCATGTGCAGCATACAACACGATTGTGTCGAAACTCATCGACCAGGTTGACCCTCAGGATGCCATCGAGGCAGGTCTCAATGTCGCAGAAACTCTTGAAGGAGGATCTGGTCCAGTGTACAAGGCGATTGAACTCGGCAAATCACTCAATATAGCAACAATGGCTTCAATGGGACCTGCGCCTGAACTTGGAGGGAGATGCAGTGGGTACGTCCTCGAGTCACTGAGTCTCGCGATAGCAGCGGTCCTTGATCCTCGCAGCTTAGAGGATATTGTCGTAGATGTTGTTCGCATTGGCTGGGATACAGACACAAACGGGGCGATCGCAGGAGGAATACTGGGAGCTCGAGATGGAGCAGGAGCTATTCCTCCCCATTGGAAATCAGTCTTGCAATTTGGGCGTGAGTTTGAGAATACCGCTTTGAGTATCTTCGAGAAGAATACAGCCTAAGAGCTCAGTCCTTTCGAGTGCATTAGTTGCCACGAACGTGCAGTCCCTTATAGCTTCAACAGACAATAGATGATTGAGGCCTCATAAATAAATTAATGTGATTTTATGAGACGGTATCAGATCACGGAAGCGTACAGTGGATTGACCATGGCCTGGAATGGCTGGCATTTGAGAAGAGACAGCCCTTGGGTAGCAGAAACTTGACTCTGCCATGACGGTTTCCAGCCAATGGCGTCAACCAATCGGTGAATGCCCGTTGCAATGTTAAGAGATATGTATTCGGGCGATTGGCGACCTTAGAGACTTATGAGTATGGCCCTAGTCTCGTCATGCGTTTATATCGGTTGGTCATCGAGTGCTAACTATGGGAGCAGGTGCTATATCAATGATCGCTGTGCGGCGGATGTGGTGCACAGGACATTTTATCACCCAGAGTCAGATATTATGGGTCGTATGAATGCCTTGACAGGTTACTGGCAGATGTCGAATGATCTATCCGAGGATGAGTTGCTTGGCTGGTGCAAAGAATACTTTGTCAACCGCAGACTAGCAACTGAGGTTCTGGCTATCCGTGGTCAGCTACTTGGTCATGTCCAACGCAATTTCCTGACCAACAGCGTACTATTGAGCATGTCAGAGACAGATGGGAAGTTCAGCGAAAACATCCGCAAAAGCGTTCTTGCTGGGTTCTCCACCAAGACTGCAATGTTCGATTCATCCGACGATAAGTGCAAAACTGTGCGGTACAACCATTCTTTGGCATTGATCCTCATAGCGGCCTTGTCGGATTGAACCACAGGTGGGTCATATGCCTCAAGATACACTATTCTGGTATCCAATACCTACAGTTGGTCACAGCTGTTGAGCCAGAGTGGCTTATTGTATGTGCTTGGTCTATTCGCCTAAATGTCTACTAATTGATTGTAGGAGTATTCATTTTTCGACGATGACCGACTCCCCAAGAAGTTTGGCGGAGAACTCAAGAACCCTGCCGTGAAAAGAGCTCTCGACGAACCCCGTTCAAAGATCCAACTATCATCACAACGGGTCTAACGACTTCCGTCTCGTGGGAACGCCCATTGGAGCCTCACGGTATCCCCAAAGGAGAGGCCTTTTGGCTCCCATGATTAAGAACTAGGCCTTTCTTCGAACACCTTAACAAGCACGAATTACGACATCCATCTGGGAGCAGTACAAACTCAAAAGCTTTTCCCTTTGCTGTACGGCACGTTTAGTTTGGTCATAACCGGGTATTCCGCCTCACGGCGTCCGTCAGGAACATGGAGAGCTCTTCACATGGTGAACAGTTCGCAAGGCTTACGCCTACCTGTTACAGGCAGCCTCATGGCAGTTGTTTCATGAGTGCTAGAGTATTTCTACCGTTGTTTTGACCAACAACTGCCGATGAGGCATTACTGGGGAAGCACCAGAACGATGGCTCGCAACTTCACGTGGTGTTTTGGGTCAGTAGCTGGTACTGTTCCAACAGCCCAGCGAAGCTAAGACCAGCCGCAACAAACAACACGAGGTAACTGGCGTATGGAGCAGTGGCCAAGGGCGCAGTGGCTTAACTTCCTCCGTCATTCATGCTCAGGCAAATTGTTTTCTAAATTTTGGTAGCCTTATCAATGTTTATAACATTCTGTTCATATAATACCGTGGCTTTATATGTCTGCTGTATTATGAATTCCAGTGATGTGCCCCTGGAAGAAACTACAACTGCTTGCGAGTCTTCTTGAAGAATCTTGATGTGTCCCCGCAAGGAAGCTCAAATGGAAGTGCATCAGCACACATCGCGGCCGCACAACTGTAATATCCCAAAAGACCGGATATGAAGCCAAAGACACCGGCAGCCTTCATGAGGTTCTTTGCGACCTCGACCTTTCCGTCAGCATGGGCGAAGTTGGAGGCCGCGTCAAGGGTGAAGCAGAAGAAGATGGTGGTAAAAATGCCAAAGGAGACCAGATTACTAAAGTTTGTCAGCGCCATGATAACATAAAATAGCAAAGTCCTTACATGGGAGCTGATCCAAGCATGAAAAATAGTGTCAAGACTGCCCAGACTATTTGAATATTAGTTATTGAATCATTATGAGCACCAATATATACATACTCAGAACGTAGAATCCTAAAGCGTTGTGATATTCGGGCGTTGGCCCGCCATAGGATTCAAGAACACCAAGCGATGGGCACAGAATGACGCCGTAACCACCATAGAAAACAGCTGGGCAAACAATTAATCTCATATTGCAATGTCAAGAACCGAACCATTCACTTACCATATGCACTCAAGGCAGAGTAGCCAAAGGTGTTGCCTCGGGCCATCTCCCACTGGGCAGAGACAAACATGCAAAGGCCAGCGGCGAAGCAAAGGTTGCCAATGAAGATGGTCTGGGTCTCAACTCCACGGAAGCCCATCATGCACAAAGACAAAGTGAGAAGCGTAGTGGCGAAGGTGCCCATGGCCAACGGGGACTGTTCAGCTACGTTAGTTGCAGTTTAGGTAGGAGATATGGCAGGTTACATACAGGATTGCCGATACATTGGCCCAAAGTCAGAGCCGAAGGACTGGGTGAGTGAGAGCGGATCTCTTCAATACTTTTAGTGGCCATTGTGTCTTCTGTACAGCGTTTTGTGATAATCTCAGACCATGAAACCTTGTCAAATCATCCTACAAAAAACTAAGCCTCAAGACTTGGCATTTGAGACCTTTTATAGACCCGGCACATCCAGATTCCTCCCTCCCTGCGTGTTGCAGAGTTTTCTTCCCTTCCCTTCTCTCGACCCGCGTCTCAACATTTAGGTAATAGTTAACCCATGACTACTACCGCATTAATTTCCATATGCAGTGGCGTCAAAGTGCAGGAGTTAAAACTGAGATTCTTTTGGCTGTGGAGGAAACCGTTAGCTAATAGGTGTGCAGCAGGCCCGGACTAGCGCCCCGAATTTCCCCGGATCATGGAGCAATTTGCGGGGTTGGTGTTTTCATGGGGTAATAGGGTATCACGGGACGTTAAAAGGAATGGAAGATGATGAAAAGCAAAGAGAGCGGTGAAAGATAAGATTAGGGCTAAGCCGCGACAAGCCTGTAGTTGGCGAGTGACATTGGAGAATCGAGATCATGTCTCGGTCAGTGGGTACGAATTTTGCTCCCCCTCACATACCAGCAGACATCGGGGACAGTAAGCAGCAAGTTTACTACCAAATAGCTTCAAGATTCGTTGCGTAAGGATAAAGCCCATCATAGATCCCCAAACAAATTGCCTATACACCTTATGAAAGCCTTATCCCATGATGCTTCATCAAAGCTCCACAAGGTATCAGACAAAGCGATACTTCATATATGGAATGACCGTTTTAATGAATGAAACCTTTTGCGGACCGAACTCGCAAGCCTGGACTTCCTCGTAGGGCATACTCGCCGGAAAGCCCCCGATGGTCCGTGAATATGTCTTCTCTTTCTTGCACGGCACAGGCATTTGAGCGTTGATCCAGCGGTTGTAAGAGACACCACCGGAAGAAAATTCAAGTCTCTTCTTCCGGAGAGGTAGCTGAATGAGAATGTCTTCTACTGCTTTGTTGGCCTTGATGAGATTGTCAAGGGGGCCTTTCAGATCATTCCTAAAGCTCTTCTGGATATTGATAAGACCATCACGGACCTTGCGGCCAGATGCCGTCTTGGAAAGCTGGGCGTTTTTAGCCCAATTGACAGACAGGATCTGATTGATGGACGTAGCAGCAGTCTTCGCAGTGCTTGCATGGTTGCTGATGAGGTTGAAAGTCCCAGTGAGCTTCTTCAAGTCTTCTGCTGCCTGGGGAAGATATTGAGTCACCCTGAAGGCCTTGATGACGTCTCTCAGAGAGTTGATGTGATATTCATTCATCAACTTGAGATAGTATGCCTCATCTGCCGGAGTTGTGGTGTACTTGACGGCATTCCGCGTGATCAGCGTCATCTTAGGAATGTTTGCAAGCGACTTCCCTGCAGCACTAGGAACACCTTGCAGACTCTTGACTGTTGTGATCGTGCTTGCATCTATCGATAGTTAGTCGATGTTCCACGCTTTGATGTTATATGTCTTACACTTCTTGAACGCGTTGGCCGGTGTCGATCCCTTACAGGCATTGTTTTTGCAGACATTGGCCTTGACTGAGTTGACTTTGGCGGAAACAGTCTTGAGACGAGCTTGAACTTGCTTCGAATAGGTTTGAACATCTGTTGTCTTCTTCTTGAGAGTATCGAACAAGGAAACCCATTTGTTGAGCATCCGGACAAAATCGCTTTCGGTGACGCTGTATGAGTTTTGAACGTAGCTGGCGAAAAAGGCACGAACTTTCGGTCCGTCACATGTTCCGGTATAACAGGACATGACTGCTTTGGCGAGCCTCTTGTAGGTTGCCACATCAATCTACTTTGTTAGTGGCTGTAACGACAACATGGTGTCAATGGGCCGGGCCGTCTTACCTCGGGGGCTCGTATGAAAGTCCAGCCATTTGTAGCCGCAAACTGGCTCCCAACCACCGATGCTCTGTCTGTTACTATTTTGTATCCGCTTTCGGAAAGACACTTTGAATGGTCAGATAGTGACGGAAAGAACACGATCAACTTGACATACTGTTTCATCCCTGGATATCAAGTCAAGGTACGGGCCCGTTAAGTGCGCGTTGATCTGACCATCGTAACTGGGTTTAGCATTCGAAATTGTGCCCCAGTAAATGGCATTTGAGAGACAAGAGCAATAAGTTTCGGCGTTATTCACAAAGTCGTCGCTGCCAAGTGCCTCGTTGACAGCGCTACAGATATCCACGTCTTTAGGCACAATTTCTGTACCAATCTGATTGCCGTTGATGTCTGTATCATTAATGTTAGCTTGGAAAGAGTTGGAGGCTGCGTTACCTTACCATAAATGGCTTTCGGGTAGTCGGGATACGAAACAGTGCTACTACATCCGATGATTCCCGAAACATCATTGCAGGCTTCATCGACGTGCTTTTGCTCAGCAGCATCAGAACGAGAGAGAATGGCACCAAGGAGTATGGAAAGAGAATAGGCCTTCATTGCAGAACCTTGTTGAGTAGATCTCGATAAGTCAATGATGAACAATCTGGTGATGGCAGGATATAGCATTGTATTAAATACTCAAAACTCGCCGTCGTTAGCGTGGGTACTGTACTCGTAGTTAGATGCCAAGGACCCAGAACATCGTCGCAGCCAGCCACTTGCAACTCAAATTCAGTCTTCCCTTTGAAGGCTTTCAGCTCCTCAGCCTCATTTTTGTCGTGTGAGTCCTTCTACGCGGAATTCTCCATGTCACGCATCACCAGCTCGTTTCTGGCTGCCGGATGAAGCATAGTATGAACCCGAGACAAAGACAATCAGTGGTAGGGCTGAATTTGAGGAGCGTTAGTAAGTCGCAAATGGCTTAGCAGCATGCCTTCCCCTATGAGGCTGAAAGGCTTAATTTTATGGTTATTGGACGCCATGGACTTAGCGAAACAATTTCTCGTTGATTCGTGCGTCTCACGCCACTAAGAGTCTAGCCTCAACGACCGGTCTTGGCAGGCTGATTGCAGATCCTGAATTCTAAAGAATGTTTCTCTTCTCCATGAGCGACTGCATTGTCCCGTTTTCAGGCAAGCCTCATCAGTTGCTTGGTATGGGCGAGGCAGATGTTGGTGGAAGGTGTCTCAAGCCACGGCTGTCCAGCTCATTCTCTTATACCTAGAGGGCATTCAATATAAAAAGATGCCTTACCGCTTCACCTGAGGTCTTACCGCTCAGCAATGATCCAGTGTGCTGGGTAATGTCCTCAACATCAGGCCGGGACAAAAATGCGAATGACTGGACAGGCATGGGGCAAAAACGTGGTTCCGCCCGGGATCGAACCGGGGACCTTCTCGGTGTTAACGAGATGCCATAACCAACTAGACCACGGAACCGTGTTAACTGGATAATAACTGGCAGTGTAATTAGGTACTGAGTTGCCAACACAGCGCTCACTATTTCACGATCAACCGGGCTACAACACCATGGTACTCGTGGTAAAGGATAAGACTTGCACCGTTTGTAACTTAACTATATCATATGTCTGTCTGTTTTACTTCTGAAAATATAAAGAGGCTGCTTGAGGCTGTATTACATACATACGTTTAGATATGGGGTAAGCGGGCGTGCTTGTGTCCCTGGTAAACTCAGTAATAGATGCAAGCAACATAGTTTGGTCCTGGCATGTTGTAAATGCATACTCTTTTAATATCAAAATTAGTAATCGATAACAAGGATGCTCTGAGATCTAAATTCTAATTGTATGTGTTGATGAGACCTGATTCGGATCGCTTCTCAACGCCACGGCTCAGAGCCCGGACCAAAACCCCCGAATGCTTTTCGTCGCATTCCTTTGAACCTCCTCTTTCGGCCATATACTTCTGGTACCCTCCAACATCTCGGCCCACTCATCGATCAATTTATCCCTTCCACCTCTGCCTGCAAAATGTAGTAGGAAATCCCCTCGTCTTGCATGATAGTCCTTCAAGCCATCCTCGTCCGCCTTCTCAACGAAGTCGGTGGCCGAGCCTTTAGGATACGTGTTGAACCACTCTTGGGGGACAACTCGAACGTTGGGTTTGAACTTTGGTTCGTTCATAATGATCTCCATCGCACTTTGCTCCGTAAATGGAAGCGGGACGTTGGGCCCGTAGTATCGAAATGCAGCGATATCGCTGAACAGCTCAATTGCCCACTGATTAACCCGGACGAAGAAAACGCCATTGTTAAGTCCGTTCCAGTCGTTCGTCACCAAGAGATTTATGTCATCGGGATTCGTCTCGTCTCTTCGCTCGGGCTCTGAAGCGTCGGTGTCTTCGGTTTCGTCAGACTCATCACTCTCGCGAGGCGAGAGAAAGCTCGACAAAGGGCGACACTGATCGAGAATGAGGGTATCACGGTCCACCCGTAACAGCCATTCCAAGCGTTCTTGGGCAGGCTTCACCATCTCTTTCAAGAGGAGAGACAGGATGAAGGCAGGCTTGTTCCAGAGTGAATCAACAACTGGAGTACACATAACCTCCAGGTCGTTATCATGGATCATGCTGTGCAGTACATGTGTACGCAGCGCTTTCTGGTAGTGTTCCTGAACTGAGCCAAAGTGTGCAGTAACTCTTCCGATTCGTACGTCTGACGATGGGTATGGAGGCATATGCCGGCATGCATTTCGTATGGTCTTGGCTTCTAGTAGAAGGGGCGAGTCCAGTGAGGGTAAACATTGGCTCCCACCATGGGGGTGAACAAGGGAAACAGGATCTTGCTTAGTGACATAACTAAAAGATTTCGGCCAGTTCCATTCGCCGTAGAATGTGTAGGCTTGGTAACAAAGGAGGATGCCAAAAATAACGATGACTGCTTTTAGAGCAACGGCGGCTGTTGACCATGGTAGTTTCTTAAGCTGAAGCATGGTGATTGTTGATTTGCCATTCTGGTTCGTCAGCAAGATCTGACTACTTATAATGATAGAACCGTGGTTCTGGATAATATGAAGAAACTGGCAACGGGGCCCCATGACTTGGCCATTGAGAGTCTTCATTGAGAAGACGTGATGATAGCTCTGCATCTGTCGTAACAATCCAAATGACGCCTAGCTCCAATCCTATTTCCAAGCATATCTTTAACCTACAGGGATTACCACTTGGGGAAACCCTCCGCACTTCATCACGCTGTTCAGCATGGGAGGAAGTCAAGTTCCGTATTGCCACAGATGCCCAATGACTATCGGGCGCCTCAATACCGCTGTGACATAACCGTGGTGGCTGTGATGTTGGCTAGCCCTGTAGTCCGGATATCGAGGACTAGCGTGGGGATAAATTAAGACAAAACTGTCACTCAAAACACGCATTAGTACAAATGTGGCAAGTAGTCTCTTGACACGAGCTAGATCCCTCGGGAATACGAAATATCCATCTTCAAAAAAGGAAAAGTCGCTTAAAAGCATTTCGCTTCTCGGCTGAGTCGGCGACATGAAACAGCGGCCCATGGTGGGTCGAGTTACGGCAGTACCAATGAGCTTACAGGCTACTGTGGCCCTAGAGCATGGGGGCTGCAGCAAACGCTTGGACGAGTCAACTATCACGAGCTAGCACAGCTCTATTCATACTGGTCATGTTATAAGTCCATTCAGGCTCCCCGATATGTAGCTCTGGTTAGCCCTCTCGTAACAAATGGATCACCATGGCCACCATACAACCTCAAGATCAACCACGGAAGAAGCGAACCAGGGCCAAGGTTCCCAAGGTCAGAACAGGTTGCAAAACTTGGTAAGTTTCTGTGACCTCGGGTCGGCAGAAGAAACTCCGGCTGATTTTTAATCTAGCAAGTCAGTTACTCGGATAAGAGCGAACGGCACAAGCTGTGAGACTAATCTAGTGTTGCAGACGTCGCCACTTGAAATGCGACGAAGCAAAGCCGTCCTGCCTTCGTTGCTTGAGGGACAAATGGACATGCGATGGCTATTCGCAGAGTAGTCCTGAGCCTCTTTACGTCAGCGGCACTTCCTCTTTTGAGCTGCCCTTGCATACGAAGTCAGATGATGTGACCAGCGGACCCAGTACAATACGCCCAGCTTTGACAAGCGGAGTATTGGTCAATACAGCTGATAATGCTCTCTATTACCATACAAGAGAATGGGTGATCCCTGACCTTGAGTTAATTGATGGCTCAAGAGAGTTCTGGCACGACATCATACTACCATTTTCCCACTCAAATATTGCCATCAGACACGCATTATGTGCACTGGGGGCCTCTCATCAGCGGTTCCTCGCGTCATACCCAGGGAACCTCAACAAGGTGGACCATTCCATCGACTACGACTATCAAGCGAATCTCAAATACAGCGAAGCTATTGCCCTGATACGCCCAGTTATGGCAGAGAATTCTGCACCCAACATACAAACCGCATTACTATGCTGTACGATATTTATATGCATCGAGAACTTACACCGTCGTTATGCTGACTCAGTGCGCCATCTTCGCGCCGGTCACCAGCTTCTAGAATCACTACGCACCATTCGATCACCCCAAACATCACCGAACGGAATGAGCTTTCAGCCAGGAGACACTGGATTGTTGAAAACATTGGCTGCAATGTTCTCCTCCCTGGGAAAGAGTGTCGGTGCTTTCACGGGAGATACCTCCTTCTCCAAAATCACTCAGTGCACCCCAGAGATAGATATGGGTAATCCCAAAACGCCTTTCTTAACCATAGCACAGGCTGAAGACTCCCTATCTGCCTTGAATACCTTCTTCGACGACTGCCTCTTTGGCAGTGACACTCTACCCGAAGACGATCAAATAATCGGCTGCAAGAGTCTTGCGCAATCCGCCACCGAGTCATTCAACCATGCCCTCGATCTAATAAACCCCCTTTTTCTTTCATGGAGTTCAAAGATGCAACTCTTTGTCACGTCTGTCCAGATAAATCCCTTTGGAACCTTGGAGAAACGTCGCTTGGCTGTGTTGTCGCTGTATCAGACAACGTGGTCAGCTTTTCTCAATACAGACCCTCACAATACAGGTTTCGCGAAGAGCGACTACGAAAGAATACTCGGCAAGATTGAGCTGATTATTGCAGTAGAAAACTCTCAAACCCGGCCAATGTTTGCTTTCGACGGCCATCTAGTTCGCGAGCTTTCTACAATCTGCGCTTCGTGTACAGACGCCGAAATCCGGAACAGATCTATCATGATATTACGGTCTATGAATCGACGTGAAGGAGTTTGGGATAGTTGGGAGGTGGCGAATATCTACGAGAAAGTCTTTGAAGGATTAGAGAGTGGTACTTTATCATTTGACGACCTGCCGTGGGGTTTAACACAGTTATTAAAAGAGCTATCTAATTGAAGCATACTGGGTTCCAAGAATACATCAAATCCCTTGAATCCCGTCATCCATTCGCACCAGGTCTACAAGGTCGGGCTCTGCACCTATCGATTAGACCGGGTCCTCGCGATTCCACGGCTACTAAGCCCTATGAGACATCATACATCTATCGGCGAGCCCCGTTTCATAACAGTACCAAAGTCTTGACGTTCAACATAAGAAATGACATCCTACAGGAACTAGCTTATGGGCAGCCTGGAAGGAGGCGAGACTTGTGCTCATGTTTGCAAGGGCCTGCCTTTTATATCAGGAGGTGAGGCCAGAGACCTTTCAAGTTCGCCCTCAATCCGGTTAACTTCGCAAATCCTTCCCAGGCCATCTGGTGTCGAAGCCAGGCGGGGAGCAAGAGATGGTTCGCGGAGATTTAGGTCGCTAAGATAGCTTATGTAACCGAGGCTGGCTCTCCTTCGCCCTCCCAGATCTCATCCTCATCAAACTTCCTCTTTACGTACTGAACAAAGAGCAGGTCGTGCATGGGGCTCGAGCTTCCAGACTTCGACACAAAGTGCAATCTGTGTCCCTATTATCGTGGCCCCTCCAGTAACTACCATCAACCAGACCGCCAGGATAGTCCCAACGGTTGGAGAAAAGATGATAATGCCCAACAGACGTGGCCTGATGCTATCCGGATACACCAACTTGGTCAGCGAAGAGGACAATCGCCATATAGTTTTGAAGACATAAGAGCCGTAGATTAATTGAACAGGTAACGGCGAGGTGAAGAGCAAGAGGCTAAGATATTGGTGAAAGCGTGACCTGATACTGTCCTTGAACGACAAGAGGGAACCAAGTGCTCTGGGCCGTGTTAAGATCTCTTCCACAAGTATCAACTGCCGATGGCACATCGAAAGGGGACGGTATGTCTGAGGCGGACCAATGCTCGGTTGAGAGGAATTCAGTCTTCTCCTTATTATGTTTTCTGGGTCGATCTGCTGGCTTGAAATTGCATAGTTCAATAGAATGGCGATAGCGAAGATCCAAAAGAGGTCGCTCTGGAGGTACTCGTACCACAGAAACTCATCGGAAGGGTTGGGTTGCGTGGTCATTTTGGCAAATGGTAGTGGCCGTGAAACAGTGAGTTGAGATTGATGGGATGATGTTGATGGAAAGTGGGTAGTTTGTCTCAAAGCCTCTGTTTATATGGTTGATGGCTACATCTCAACTCCACCTTTCACACTTTCCACTCCCATTAATGAGTTCTGCGTGGTGATCATAAGCTCTCAGCCACAGGGCTCACAATTTCAAATGGCGGGTTTCACCGATATCCATGATGAGGTGGCCTTATTGGCCCATCAGTGATCATTATGCTTTACGTGTAATTGTATGAAATTTTGAGGGTCATCATACCAGTGAACAAGGTGGTTAAAATGATACACCATCGCCCCCGAATCCGATGCTAATCGTTCAAGTTAGCGAACTAGACATGCTGTCTGCAGTTGAGACTTGTAGCTGAGAGCTTAAATCAGCCCAGAAAACTTAGTACAACTCGCATCTGTCTACAATATAGAGCCAATCATTTCAAAGGATGCTTAAGCACCAACTTTCCAAAAGTGGTCATGTTCTTCACGTTATACACTTCTTTGATGGCATCTTCTCCAGATGCTTCAAAGACGCGGACAGGCGCTGGCACATACCCGCCAGGGTACCATAATTCTCAACAGCCCAGCGAAAGCCCCTCCAATGTCGATCAGCAGCAGCCATATCCTTTGGCCAGGCCATCTGTTGACCTCCAGGCAATTCGAACTCGACATCGAAATGGCGAGCGCCCATAATTGCTGTATATCTCGGGTCCCCGCCCAACATTACTGACGCTAGAACGGTTTACCTTGGCGAGGAATTGCTTTCTTGAGTGGGTGAACTATAGTATTAATGATTCAGTAAAAGTCTCGTCAAGATCTTTTTTATAAAGTTTATGGCGTCAATCCATACCTTGATCAAGCTGCGCAACATGTCCGCATTTCGCCGAATCAGCTCCGCCGGCTATTGTACGGAGTACAATCTTATTTAATGATTTCATTCGCGGGCAGCGTCTGATAGACTCATGCGGCATGCCACATTGGATCTGCTGCAGTACGTACCTCGGGGCGCCATTGCCATGAATCAACTTTACGCTTATAAAATCTACCATTCAGATCAAGAGCTACATATCCAAAAATTGATTCCATACCGTATCCCGACATAATTATCTGGCGTAGTTGTTGTGAAAGAAGGACGGTCCCGTATTGCGCTCCGAGGCGATTCCACCGCTAGAACATCCCCCCCGCCTGGATGGAACCCAGTTGATCGCCACGCCTACAAGCACTAAACAGCCAGACAGGTTTAGTAGTCGCTGGTCGCTTTCTAATACCTGTTCCACCAAAGTTGATGGCCGAGTTATAGCCGGCACAATTAATTCTGGTGCCTGAATCAGTCGATCTCGTTTGGCTAGGTACCTGGAAATTAGCCGTTGTTTGTTGACATTTAAACCGTAGCCTAGCAGGCAACCAAACAACAGCCTCCTAATAAGGGCTTCGGCCTCAACGCAACAAACAATGGATACGTAACACCAACCTCTTATACGCCATCAACATGACGCGTAATCTTTATATCCCTCTCGAGATCGTCCTTCAGATCCTTGAAACGTCCATCCCGCCCGGTGAGCCCAATAGAATTATTGACGTTGCAACCCCCCAAGTTCAGCAGCTCGTCGCCTGGACAAGGGTATGCCGCGCGACGTATGAGCCCGCGACAAGGTTTCTACGGCAGCACTGTATACATCTTGACTCGATACCCCGACTCCAGAAATTCTTGCGCTGCCTAAACTACTCCAAGACTTGCAGCCATGACTCTCTCCCCAAAACCGTCACACTTTCTGCAGTGTCGTCCATCTATCTCGGACTCGGCCTCGAGGAAATCCAGTCCATACGAGCGTGCGCACTTGTCCGTGATGTCTTTCTGGAACTTGGCGGCTCTATCCGCCGATTGATCGTTGACCTGCCGTTTCGCAGAATCGCTATGCAACATAGCATCGATGCGCACATTGATCAAGTCTTCTCTCGAGGTCTACAAGCATTGGTAAACCTGGAAGAATTCGTCACCTTAGGCGGCCTGCCTTCATTAGAGTTCTGGAATGGCGAGCTCAATGTCAGCCAAATTTGGCCAAAGCTACGAAAGGTCGCTGGGTTCAGCATCAACCTGAGTGACGAAGGACTTTGGTACAATGTTGCACTACACCGAAACATCGATCAACTCGTCATTACAAGACCGTATTTGCTACGTGTTCAGACTTGGAACATTAAGCAGTCTATTGGCAGCGAACTTTGGAATCCCGAGTTTGGAGGTGACTCGACCTATGCTCGGCCCTTGAAGATTGTCATTGTCAACCATGAGTTTAGCTCACCTATCATCGATACGGGAGGCGGAAATATTCACGACCCAGCTGGGCTTCTAGACGTGTCGCCTGTTGAGATTCCAATGCACGCGAAACGGGTGGATTATGTCTGCCGTGAGTGGCTGATCAAGGCTGCGAAAGAAGATACGCTTTGGGGATATTGACGGGTTATAGTGTAAGATATGACGATAAGAAACATTTTAATCGATATCGTGGTCCTGGGACCATCTTCCTCGTGCATTTCAGCCAAGGCAGGGTTGTGTTGGTGGTCATCGTGACGATGTAATTGGCAAGTGTATGAATATTCTACAAGAGAGCTAGCAGAGGCAGGAAAGCTCAAGACCTCTATCCTAAGCAACAACGAGAAGTAGTTGAGTTTATTATATCTTAATAAGCCTTTAGATCAATTTATTTTTGCATTATGGTCGCATTTTCTGGTGTGTATCAACCCTCCCCGTATGCACTGCACTGCAATAGTGGCCATGCGTTATTCAAGGAATGAAGATGGAACTCTGGTGGATCCAATCCATCTCTCAAACTATCCGTCAGCTCGTACCCTTTGTCGATGAAGTATACCTAACAAGATAATGGACTCATTCACGACCACATGTTTCAGCAGCGGAAGACGGCGGAATGACTCCGCGCCTCATTCATTCATCTACCTACCCTACAAAACACTACCAATAGGCAATTTTAGTGCTGAACCCTTATTAATAACCCCGCTCACTGTATATACTAATGGGAAAGACCATAATTTAGACAGTAAGCTTTTTACACTTTTCGTATTTTCTATATCATACATCGGCTTCTGAGTGGGGTGTCTCGTTTTCCCACCAGTTAACAAGCGCCATCCATGCATTGTGAACCTATGGGTCGATGATTCGGATCTCAACCGCGAAGATATTTTAGACTCGCGCCGTTAAGCCTACCAGACGAACATCAAAGAACAACAAGAGCTTTCTCTATGGAACACCTGAATGCTTCGATACGCGAATCTGAATGCTGCAGCGATCTAGTTCCTCATTTGAGCGGCCACTATCAATGAAACAGGTCGCGTGGCCCAATGGCAAGGCGTCTGACTACGAATCAGAAGATTCTGGGTTCGATCCCCAGCGTGATCATCTATACGACGGACTCTGTGGCATCTCATAACGATCATATTATACCACCAGTATGAGAGGTAACAGACGACTCAACCTTTTGTCGTAACAGAGGATAACTTTGTTATTTTTATTAGCCAAGACGCTTCACGAGTCTATGAATTGATTGTTCATTATTAATTATATTTTATTTGGCAGATGCTCTATCTACTTCTTCCGTAAGAGTTTTACCTTCATCTTCTTTAGACGCCGACTCTCAAATGCCTTGGTGACCCTCCAATTGCTGACAATCATGATGAAGATAAAGAAAAAAATCACGAGCGCGCCAATGAGCGGCACAATTAATGTAAACACTGTCAACCCGTAACTCACATCCTGGAACGCTTGGTTCTCGACCAACCGATCAACACCCAATCCGACCTGCATCGCCGTGAGCGCGATCACGACATAACCGAGGATACCAGCAAGCACCGAGAAATTGTCGCGAATGAGATCGCCGTAGACTGTATGCGACGCGACTCGTGAGTAGCCGCGCAACAAATATCCTTTGCGAAGCGCGTAGACTTTGTTCAACCTGCTCAACCGCAGCTCGCCGTACCAGTAGCGCGGATTGACGCGATCGTAACGGTGGTTCTCGAGGACCTGAGCTGATAATGCCTTCCAGCCCTCCCATGTCGATTCCTCGGGTAGTAATCCATGTTCCTTTGCGATGCGAAAGTCGCTCTTGTATGCGATGAGCGCAGTGTAGGAGAAAAGAAATCCCCGCGCCGAGGCATCAATGTTGCCTTCGGCCACGTCGAGATGGGCTGTGTCGCTGATGTTGCTGACCCAAAAGTCGGGGTCAAGTAGATAAGCCGGTATAGGCTTGAGAAAAATGCGGTTTCTCCACCAGATCATGTGCAGCTCAGAGAGCTCGCTGATGACGATCTCTCGTGAAATGAGCCGTTGGTGATGAAGTGGCCGGGGCGGCATTGGGCGCCCGCAAGCCCAGAGCCATTCTTGCACGTCATTGAGGCGCGAAACCGATAGTTCCCGCTCTAGGAAGTTGGGGTCCGATGTAGGGACGACAATGTCATCGTTGAAGCGGTTGCTGGCAGGGAGAAGGCTATTAAACTCATCCTTTGACTCCAAGCCGTCGCTACTAAGGAAGTCCTTTTGTAAGATGCGGACCGTAAATGGCGGCGGTGGACTAGCCATAGTGAGATATTAGTATCAACGACACGTTGTAAGATTTAAGCTTCTCAAGGAGCATAAATAGAGAACGAACGAAAGCCCCAACGATGGCGAGTCTCTTGGAAAGCTCGCGTAAACAGAGAGAGGGAAAAGAGTGGAAATTACAGAGGAGAGCTGGCAAGGATCAGTCATAAGGCTGCCAGGGCTGGTAGGCAACCCATGCTCTTAGGCCGATAGCACCATCCATGATTGGCCTGTAAGCGGCGTTCCCCATTGTCTTGATCACACGGCCCGCTCTGTGCCCACAGATACCTATCACTTCGAGAAAAGGGATAGGCCGCTGTGCCGTGCTGACGGTCCAATTTCTTTAATTAGGCACACTCTGCGTCTCAGCCCAAAGGAGCAACCAGACCGGGCAGTGGCGCCATGTTCGATCGATGAGACACTAACGAGGTATCGCCTGTCTAAGTGCTTACTCTGGAGAACGAATGTTAAGCGCATAACGCCGAGTCAAAAGCTCAGCAAATGCTGACATACATAGACTAGACCCCCAGTAAGCCAAGATGTGGGGGCCAAGAATGAAACGGGTGCTGAGCTGTAGTGGCCACTACGTACTCCTCCGTAAGACGAAAATTAGGAGGCGTGAACGTTGCCAGATCAACACCAACGTACGTTTGAAGCCTCACTCTCTCAAGTGGATTGGCCAATATGTCGCTTCGTCGAGCAGCAACACGACGCGGCGGCCCTCCCGGGGCTGCTCCCAAGCAGAAGAAGGGCTATGAGAATGTCGAGCAGGGGATCAAGCAGCTCTATCCCGAGTCAGACTCGACAAGAAAGACAGACATGGAGTAAGCATCAACCCACATCATGATAACCGAATCCATCGACTCACTAACGCCCTAACAGTATTGTATTTGTGCCTGGTCTGGGAGCTCATCCTTTACTGAGCTTCAAATCGACTACGAGCGATTTTAATTGGGCCAGTGAGGAGGGCATAGCTCGCGACTTTCCAAACGCTAGAATTCTTCTGTATCACAGTGAATCTTCATGGACTGGCTCCATCAAGGTGAAGCAGTTTCTCGGTAACCTGGCCCAGACTCTGCTCGAGGGGCTGAAGATGAGTAGAGAGGTATGCTTCCACGTCTTTCGACTTGACTCAAAGAGTTTGGCCTGACAAGCAGTCTAGAACATGGCAATTCCTCGTCCAATCACATTTATTGGTCACAGTATGGGAGGACTTGTCATAGCCAAGGTATGATTCATCGTTTTGACGCTGTCTACTTGTTCTGACTTCCAGGCTATCTGTATCGCTGCTACGAGACAAGATCTCTTCCCAAACATGTTCGAAGATATAGCCGGTTGCGCATTCTTTGGAACACCTTTCAAGGGCGCTGAAGCAGCTTCGTTAGCATGTATGCTTTCGTCAGTGGGAGAGAAACTTGGTCATGCAACAGCTTCCAAACTCCTCGAGTTGATGAGACCAGACGACGAAAGCCTGGCTGAGCTTCGGAAGGAGTTCGTGAGACTAGTCATCAAGACAACGCCCAAAATCGAGCTGTGTGGGTTCTACGAAGAGCACCCTACGACGATTAAAGATCTCTCTGGCATGCCTCAGTTCTTGACGGCGCTGAGCATTCCGATGCCCAAGAAGTATGCAGAGTTCGTCACGAGAGACTCATCCATCCTGGATGGTGTGATGGAGACGATGGGTTTAGCTGCGAATCATCGAGACTTGGTCAAGTTTGATAGCTCAAAGGATGAACGCTACACACTAGTTCGAGGGCCTTTGAAACGACTCATCAACGGCTCACATCTGCGAGTCAAGAATCGGCACAATGCAACAAGACGCACCGATCCAGCCACTATAAACCTTGCTTTACGGACTCTAGAGGGTGCACCAGTCCAAAGCAAGAGGGAAAGCATTGCCCAGAACACAACCACTTCCCCATGGTTCTCGAAAGAACCTGAATTTCTGGGTTGGTTAGCCAAACCCAGAGAGGGCGAAGATACGTCACTTGTCAAGAAAGAGGATTGTCTCTGGGTCCGTGGCCGTGATGGTCGCGGCAAAACAAGCGCTGCGTTATCAGCTATTGAAAAGATCGAAGAGTTGACCAAGGATGAGGAGGTTTACGAAGAGGAGATTACAGATGAACCATACACAGGCTCATCGAGAAACTATCTTTCTTACTTCTTTTGCGACAAGACACCCGATTATGGATCAGCTGAGAGTTTGTTGAAAGCTCTCATTCGCCAACTCCTGGAACGACAGGGGCTTCTGGCGACGCATGCCAAGTTTCTTCTCAAGAAGAAAGGTAGAGAAACACAGCCTCTTTTGACTGTAGAGAACTTGTGGCAGGTCCTTCAAGATATCCTCGCTGACGATGTATTTATTGGGGCGAGGGTATACTTTGTCATCAATAACATCGAAACCCTCTCTCAAGATGCCGTGTCTACAAACACTCTCTTGACCCTGCTCAGCTCCGAGGTCGAACATGACGGTACCGGAAGGCGCCCACTTGTTCGATGGATGATCACAAGTGGCCAATCTTGGGACATTGACCGGGCTTTGAAGAGGGATACCGTCCGACTAGTTGATCTTGAAGACGCGAAATATGGCGATCAAGTCCAGCTCGAGCTTCGTAGGCACGCGCAGAACAAGGTGCTAGAGCTGATTGAGCATAAGAAGTACAGCAGAGCTCTTGCATACTTTGCCAGTAGTGTTATTGGCAAGCGGGCCCAGAACACGCAATGGATTGACATCACATGCGATCATCTCGAGGAGCTTCCTCAGCATCAGAACGACCTTCAAGTCCGTCGTCTCCTCGAGGTCATTCCACAGGAATTGGATGCTCTGCTCAGTTCTGCATGGCAACAAGTGTTTGATAACAACCGGGGTAAGGCCGGGGAGATCAAGGAAATGCTCCGGGTCTTGGTCCTTACCTATCAAGATCCAACTGAGGCTGAGCTTGGTCTCCTTGCTGGTCTCGATTCTTCGCCAGCGGAAGTTTCAGAGCTACATGATCTGATTCAGAAGTGTAGGCCCCTAATCGTACTGAAGGAAAATGGTCTCCAAGAGAAGACAGTGTGCTTCACTGAACCAGTGGTCAAGACCCATCTTCTTGAGTACGCACATGTGTTGCTTGGTCTCACCAGCGAAGATATCAAGCTACAGCATGGTATTCTGGGTTTCAGGTCTTTCAGTCATATCCTAGAGACTTTTGACTTTCCACTTTCCGATATTCCTCAGCAAATAGACGGAGTGGTGGGTGAGGTCGCTGGTGCTATAGAAGCAAGTCCGGATGACGGGGAGAGTGTTGCCTCTGGAGAAGTAGAAGCAAACGATCAAGAAGCCGCTGAGAAAGAGGATGAAGAGGAACCTGACGATGAATCTAATCACGACGATGAATCCGAAAACGACAACGCCTCTGTCGCCTCGGAGGAGTCAAGTGATGAGGAAGACGAAGAAGATGAGGTGGATGAAGATCCTGAAGCTCCATATCTCAAAGACATAGCCCTGGCCTATGCTGTCACGCATTGGCTATCTCACGCCAGCCAAGCGACTGCTGATCTCGCAGAAGCATTGAGCCTGGAGGAAAAGTTCTGGCAGGCGGATTCAGTTATTCGACGCCGTTGGCTGACTGAACACAACCGACTTACCGGATCCTTTGCCTATTATGCTCGGGAGAAGCTGACTGGACTTCATGTTGCTGCTACAATTGGATTTAGAGACCTGGTCGCGGCTTTGATGGATCACGGTTTCGATGAGGACAAAGCCGCGATGGATTCAGACTATAACACGCCGGTAAGTGATGGCATTCCTTGGAGAGGAGAAGATGAGACTCTGGGCCGCAACGTGTATGAGCTGACATGACGTAGCTGCATTACGCAGCCGCTTTTGGGCATGATGACATTGCTGAGGAGCTTCTTGACAGAGGCGCCAACATCGATGAAGGCATCAAGGGCAATCTCATAACTCCTTTGCACAGAGCAGCAGCCGAAGGGAACGTCAAGGTTATGAGTAAACTTCTACAACGAGGAGCGAACCCAAATGCTAGCTGTGGTGCCTACGGAGGTGTAATCTGTGCGGCTATTCAGTCTGGAAACACTGACGCCGTGAAGCTTCTGGTAACCCATAATGTCTCACTCGTCACTCAGGATGATGAAGACGAAGACGACAAGGCTGAGGGCGAGAATGGCGAGGGAGAGGCTAACGACGAGGAAGCTAAGGACAACGATGGAGACGAGGAGAGTGACAAGGATGAGGGTTCAGAGTCGGGCTCTGATTCCGACTCTGACTCCGACGAAGAAGAAGAGGAGGAGGTTATCACATCACCTTTGGCTCTAGCAGCTATGAGAGCCGATCTTGCAGTGTTCGAGTTTCTGATCAAGGAATATTCCGACAAACTACCTGCTGAAGAGTTCGGCATCGCCCTCGTCAAAGCTGCAGAATACGGTCGGTTTGAAGCTTTCTCGCGGCTGTTCCATGACTTTGAGCACAACCAGCAGTTCAAACAGGACGCTCTCGATGGGGCATCTTTTGGGGACCATTGGGCCATCGTCTCGTTGATCCTGGATCATTGTCCCGGCTTGAGCTGTGACAAAACCTTCCTACAAACAGCACAGGGAGAAGATGGCGATGACGAGATTCGTATCTTGGGAGCTATGTGGGAGTATTCTCAGGGTAATATATCGCCTGAAGCGCTAGACGAGTCTTTGTATGAAGCCACAGACTTTGAGAATCAGAGGACGGTGGAGTTGCTGTTGAGATATGGAGCTAACGCGAATGCAACTGGCGAAGTGTAAGTCTGACCGAGATAGTCGAGAGGCATAACGAGCTAACTGTGAGTTAAAGATACGGGAATGCCTTGACAGCAGCTGCCTTTGACGGCACAATCGAGATAATCAAGCTACTTCTAGATGCTGGTGCTGACATCAACTCCGCAGACGGATGGGCTCTCCAAACTGCTGCGGATCAAGGTCATGTCGATGTTGTTAACCTTCTCCTGGAGCGTGGGGCTAACGTCAACGCAACGACGACCAATACCAACATGTCCAAGTGTACTGCTTTGCAAGCGGCTGTTGAGTCTGGCAAAGGAGATATTGTCGATATTCTCCTCGAGCATGGCGCTGATCCCAACCTTGGAGGAGGCGAATTCTCTCATCCCATCATCGCTGCGGCAAGCAAGGGCGAAGAAGCTATCTTCAAGAAGCTTCTGGAAGCCAAGGCCGATGTTACGGTTGTCGGAGGAGAGTATAATTCGACTCCTCTGACATACACGGCGATATATCTACCTCGTGACTCGATTCGCCTGTTGTTGGACGCTGGTGCCGACATGAATCATGCTGATAACGAAGGAGACACGGCACTGATCCTCACATCCTGGAGCGGTGATCATGAGTCGGTTCAGTTCCTGCTTGACCGTGGGGCCGATGTCTTGGTTAGGAATAAGGCAGGTCTCAATGCATTGCAGAAAGCCCTCGAGGCAGGCAGAGAAGAATGCGTCAAGATCCTGACCAACCATATCTCAGACATGATGGAGGCAATCAGGGTTGCAATGGTTTCTGGCGATGCTTCAATCACTGCAGTGATTCGAAGCGTGCAGAGCCAGAAGCAGGAGCTCAACTACGATGACCCGAAGCCGGTGCAAGAGGAGAGTAGAAGAAGCTCAATCTATGAGCCAACATCGCCTGAGGCTCAAACTCAGAGAGCTGGTCCGTCTGTCAATTTTGCTTCTGAGAAGATCGTGGTGGATGATACCCCGAGTCAACATATCGCATCACCGATAACGAGACCATCTATCACGCCATCTGGCCCGTCGTCCAGCTCTTTCGCTGACCTATACAGCCCCGCTAAGGACATCCTCGACTTCAGTCCAAACCCACTCTACAAGCGCCAATCTGAGCTGATCACACCAACGAACGAACAGTCAAAGGGGCCTATAAGAAGAAAGCCAATCACGGGCGCTAAACCTCCTATGTACAGACCATACCAACCCGGCGGGCCTGGAGAGAATGTGCGACACTCGACTCCTCCTGGATCATTGGCCAACGCATTCCAGGCGTATCAGCCGATGCAACAACAGACTCTTCCACCGGAGAATGCTCCTTCACTTTCACATCCGGAGGCTTATGTGCCACCGAGCCAGGCTACGCCGGACCCTGGGTTTGTGCCTTATGCGCCGTCTGGACCTGCGAACTACGGACAACAGAATCAGGAGCCGGTGAGAAGGTCGTCGAGGTCGTCGTTTATGGGCATGAAGGTTCCATGGACGGATGGCCGGTTTAGTTAGAGATATGTTGTCGCTCATCTTGAGATAATTAAATAAACAAGTCTTTCTATGATCATATTACCGATAGGAAGCCATTTCTCTGCATAGGAGCACTCTGGATTTCCGTACTAAAAATCAGCTCTAATTATAGACTACAGAAGAATCAATGAGATTATCTTCTCATCATTCGAGAGTTGCCCGATGATCAGAAAGGTACCGCTGCGCCATCGGACGGGGCTCGCATCGTCATCGAATACAGCAGTTAACCTGGCATTAGGAAGATACTCTACCAAGTTCACCGAATTTGTCTAAAGCCGGCGCGATCTTTGGAAAGATCAGTCCTCGTCATCAGACGACCACGACCCGGGACGCACTCGCATCCTTCCTAACCTTCTTTACCCTCATACATTTCCGTTTTCTTATCTTTCTCTCTTACCTGTTCTCGGCCAGATGAAGGGCGCTAGCACGCCCTTTTCTGACTAGGACCACTCAGAGGCAGTCCTGAGGAACAACGGGCCTATATACAGCCCTCTTTCAGGACTCTGCCACCGTCACACCGATGGACCCACGTTATGCCTCATCGAATACAGGCTGTCCTTTCTTGAAAAACTCAGGTTGTATTCTATAAGAGCGTGAAGACATACGAGGAGGAGGCTGGGTGGAATGCTGGAGATAACAATACCACGGAGGAGACCGAGGATAATATAGTTATTAAACCTGAAGATAATAACACAAAAGGAAAGCGATGGGGATGACCAAGAGGGGAAAGCTTAGAGTTGGGATCAGGTTGAATACGGCTAGGTTCACTGCCGACCCTATTGAGGGCAGATGACCTGCTAGTAGGAGAGCTCATAAAGGCAGTAATTTTCTTATCACAATTAATCACAATTCAAGAAACTACCAAAACCAAGCTTTCTGATTTTCGAGGTTATCTCAAACCTGAGATTTATTTTGACAATAGTGTTCAAGAGGTGCTGAACTTTATAGATCATCTTCAACAGTGGCCTTCTAAGAACCACCTGGCCATCAAGTGAAACTTTTATAAGACTGGTCAGCCTGAAGCCCCTAACCACGATAGAGATATTGTTGAGACTTATGGCTGTGAGCTTAAATCAGCAGACAGAACTTAGTTGAGGTTCACAGGGGCACCTGTCCTTCTATCCGCATGGGCGACAGCATCAACCAGAGAGGTGTTGGCCTTGGTCACAACGCGTGCTGATTGCTCTATTCATCCTGTAGTTAGCAAAAAGCATGCCCAGTACACCACCAGCTGACCAACTTCCGAGCAATACCTATATAGGTAGCGACTGATATGCTGAAACGGTGATCAAGACTCGTCTTTCTGAGCGCCATGCCCCTCAACACCGAGAAGCAAGATGTTATAGCATTCATTCACGATCAAGGATTTAAGAGTTCTATATTGTATTGGCCTTTCAAGCAGTTCATTTCCGTTGAGTTGAAGTATCACGGTGACTGCATTGCTGAGTTTCCATTGCGAAGCCAAACACAGCAGGCACTTAAGAAATTACCCAACCACATTTTCAACGCGAGGCGACTAGAGGCAACAGTCCCTCGTCTCAGGGTGGGTATTACTTGATTACCATAGTGGATTTGTCTGAAATATTATAGCACCCAAGTTCAAAGTCAAATCTTGCTGCAGAGGCGGAAGCCATTCACACTAAGACCGAGTCCACCACAAGCCGATCCTAAAGACTACGCTGGCTGGGATACGCGGGGAGACCAGCCCCTTGGGGAGCAAGAAAACACTGGCCCTTGATGCCGAATGTCAAAATGAACTTAGCAAAAGGTACACCAAATTGCCTAAGTCTTTTTGCCATATGGGATCAAGATCCCGAGTTACATTTCCTCTCTTAGAACCGCAGTCACTTCACCTGGTAGTCTACGATGTACATCTCGTTAATAACCGAAATTCCCATCCCCCTTGCTGCCTATGACGGCATTGGTGGGAGGCGGCTGCTCTCGCGTCTTATTGACGAGAACAGGTGCACCCAAAAGATTTTAACCAGCGTCGTAAAGAGGCGAGGTAATGGCGCTATTCCAGATGATTTCCTTTTTCCCCTTGAGATATCCATCTGACCGTATATCTATAGAAAATTCACCGTGGCGTACACTTTTAATACTGCTGCTATAAGTAAAGAGGTCACTAGCAGTAGTCGAAATGGCCATACCGCCACACCTGACACTCAGGGATACGATGCATCCCAAGGCAAACGGACCAAGCCGGTATCGTTTGGAAATGGTTGCACCGCCCTTACAGACAATGACTCTATTGAATTCGACAAGCAGGAACTGGCCATGATGCCCAGGGAGAAGCTCGAAGCTGTCATTTGGTTCAAAGGTCAAAAGAGGCTGCTTACCTCGCAGACATCGCTGGGAGGAACATGCGCGCGCTCCTGTCACTTCACCGGCAATCTACTATTAGGTCAAAATAAACTCACAAAAGGTATTCCAAATATCATGAACTTATCCTGAGCTTACACTAAATTACCCAAGTCTTTTTGTCGTTCAGGATCAACGTCCTGAGTTCCTCCCCTAGCAGGGATACGATATATCACAGGGCAATTGGACTGAGCCCCAGGCTTTCGATTCCGTGTCTGCCTCCAGAGCTACTGGTGGTGGTGGTCAACAGCGGGGTCGCAATATAGGATCAATTGCGAAAATCGCTCAGAAGTTGTCGTGGACTTTCTCTTGCTATTGTTTTGTGATTGGATCAATTGTCCATATTGGGTGTAAGCATTTGTGGTGATGCAACACTAACATCAACCTGTTTCTTTCACACTGGAGCCTGTTAGTGGAGTATCATTTGTCTCTGCCCGAATGAGGCTCGTGCAATTAGTCATTTTGACATTTCCAACCTCATCAATCATGTCAAAATGTGGAAGACGAGAAGGATCACATTAAGGAAGCTGGCTTTGCAGTTGTAAGAAAGAGCTTTGTCCAAGGAATGGAATGCGAACGCTTGGGGTAGCGAGTGAGCGAAAGGTGCCAAGATTGGCGAGTGAAACGTCGGACTTTGGAATGTCCGAGGTGCGCAATCAATCTGCAGTTGCTTGAAGGATTGAAGTCGAATCTGTCGCGTGAGTCACAACTTATACGAAAAGAGATTATAGGAATGATATCGTGGTGATTCAAGGTGACTCACCTACCGAATTGGCATAATGATGCTGCAGATATGAGCCGGTAGCCGTGTTATCCATTTCTTATCGTGGACAAGTTATCTGTAACAATGACGGAGACAGCAGTGACAGAGATTTGCTGACTGCTAGCAGAATCTGCCATCTCGAATAGCGAGAATTATCGATCTATCTCTGTCGGAAAATGGATGGATGAGAGAAAACTCGATTTAATTTTAGTTTAACTCCGGAAATCTCATCAAATAGAGCCATCTCAATGAGTCAATTCCACAATGAGCCCGGATTTGTTTGTCGTCATTGAAGCTTTTGTCATCTTGTTCGATTTGTAACGTGATCCGAAACTGGTTAGCGGCCGTTAGCTTAGAAATTGGCATGACTGGTGCATCTGCTGTCAAACCCATCCTCCACCAAAATCTGCTTATGCGGACGGCATCATTGTCCGAGAGGATTACAAAGGTCATGCTGACAGGCGCAGCAACAGGCCGAACACCGAGCACGCAATTGAATATACAGAATAGGCATGTCGCAGATAGATGTACCAAAAGATGAATGCCCGGCGGTTGTGTTAAATAGAAGCAGTCTTGCCCTCAGTTCTGGTACAAATAAACAATCATCAATCACTTCCAAACAGCCAAGATCCTCTCTTGAATTGTCTAAAACGCCGAAATTTCAGTCGTACAAACACAAAACACTACGAACAGCCCTTCAGCAAGGATGCGACACTCAAAGAAGTTGCATGTTGCCGATGGCGAGGGTGAGCCTCTCAATCAACGGCCCTGGGTCCAGACTGCTAACAAGTGCAGATCATTACACGCCCAGCAAAAAGTCACAAACTTCAAGAAAAGGCAACGGATCTGGCAAACAACTCCAACAATTATACAGATTATATGAAGATGCCAGGGACATTTACGACCAATCGACACTGGCCAAGACAATTGAAGACATGCTGCGAACAAAAAACCGACCGCGCATCACCAAGATTGTTTCGCTGGGTTTAGGCAGCCTATTGGACGCTAAGGACCAGCAGCGGCGCATCAAACAGTTAGTCGTGCTGATGGCTATCGCATCTCATCTAACGTTGTCAAGAGGCGATAAGAGCAAATTGAGAATTTATGCCCAAGACCCAACATTCACAGCTGCCGACGAGACCTTTCTCCAGAGCCTCGATATCTCGGTACTAAAAACACCATCAATTGCAAACCTGGGTGAGGCTGGACGGATGATGGACGAGGAGACACTTGTCTACAGCCCATTCCTCACGCTTGAGACATACAAACTCCTCTTATCTGCATCGCAATCCTCAGACGGAACGGGAACAGTCAGAGCACCAATATTGGTCAGCGACGATTTCAACGCGCTGAGATTGAAATGGGACAAGCACACGTCGGAGCGAAAGGACGTGGAGGGGTTAATTCAGGGGGCACGCGAATATCGTCGGCGCGCGATTGGTGGGGAGGGGTTCTGGACACAGGCCGATCGCCCATTTCCCATGGCCCTGTACTGGCGGAACTCAGAATCTCAGCCCCGGGATGTGGGCGCTGCCCGAAACACGATAAGATCGGAATCTCAATCCTCCTTGTCGCGATTTGAGCATCGCTCGATCCCGATACATGCTTAAATCATGTCTAATATGGGGGAGACGTCCAAGGGAGTCGTGATTGGTGACATCTCAGACATCGGACATTTCCTGTTCTCCCTCGCGTCCTCGAGGAATTTCTGATACTGTAGACTACCAAGAATGCAAGGAGTTCAAATCGGGGCGAATAACCTGGATGCATTTCAGCCTTAAAATGTGGCCTCATTAGCGATTGTCATAGCGTTAGAGTAGCGATGAATGTTCCTAGTCTCTTGTTAGACTCATTTGACATTTTCTGTCGCCTGATAAGGATCATCATGAGGACTTGGACGTTTTCTTGTTCCTGCATGTGCTGCGAAGGCCGGTCGGGCACTAATGCCAATAGCTTGGGGAAGATGGCGCACCTGAAGACAGGGGCCAGTGACAGAAGAAAAAACGCTGGGCGCCTGGAGCTGAGTTAGGCGCTCGATATTGGAGAAGCGATATGGCTTCTCAAGTTGATTGATCATGGAACTGGCCAAGAAATGGCAGAGACGTGCAACTGACGAGGTCATGTAACAGGCATGCCGTGGGGATATGTTGATTTACTGCGAGGAAACACGTTGATGCGAGCACCCAAGTGTCAGAAAGAAAAGGGAAGCATCATGTCGATGATGGTCACGTTTGCTGGCTCGAATTGGCCGGCGCAAGGGAAGAATGCTCACCTAAATGATCGCATCGCGAACTGATTAAACTCCGGGTCAGGGCTGGCAACTTTATAGCAATCACCCGCACTCCATCTTTCTAGCAACCACTCATCTTGTGCTCAGATTTGATCTTCAAGACTGGAGATTTGTTTCACGAGATCAAGAATCGTCTGCCTGGCAGACCCTGCGTCGCTCCCATCATGATCCTTTCCTTTGGCGACAGCGATGTTTTGGCACTGTAAAATTAAGCTTGTCCGTTAGTTAGACCGCCGCTGTGTAGCGCTCGTCACGCTAAAACGGCGCTGAGTCCAACCCCTGATTTTAGCCTCTGGGGCTGAGACACGGTCCAACAGCAATTAATTCTAGGAGGGTTTAGGTCGGCGATAGTGCCATGCACAGGTGGAGTCGGTTTTCCTTCTGGTATTCTTTTTTTCCCTCCCTCGAATCGATAATTCAGCAGACCAAGATCTTGGCAAGCCACTTTGACCCTTTTTCCTTGACAAAATGGGCAGAGGTACCTGTTTGTGGCGATATGCCAGTGATTTGAATCAGTCCAATGATGTGCAATTGGTGAGGGAATGGACTGTGTGCAAGGGAGGGTCTGGAAATTCCAGTGGCTTTTTTTTTCTCCTTTTCTGCGCATCTAGCACCGTTGAACTCCCTGGTATATTAGTAGTCATGTCACTGCGGAACCCCTCAGCATGGCCCTCGACGTCCTTCGTTCGATCATTCATTCATTCATTCATTTAAACACTCTTTTGACAGCGCAGGTTAAGCTTGGTCAGTTTTGTTACTGATCTGAATCAATCTGCTTCCTCTCTCTCAACATGACGGGCACTCAAGAGGGTGCTAGCTGGTTCCGCCAAATGTTCAGCAGCGGATACCAAGAATTGCCGACGACGAATGTCGTCAAGGATAAGGCTGAGACCACTCAGATAATGCCGAGGAGATTCTTGCGATTGTCAACGAAAGGTTTCTTGCTCGTGCTGGCGGCTATTCTTCTCATTCCCACGTTTTTGGCTCTTGCAGCTCTAGAGGTAAGCGACGTCGCGATCACCGATGGCGTCTTCAATTGACTGACTGACTGACGATTGCAGGGCCGACAATACCTCTCCGATGGAACGGCCGACGTATTCGAGATGGGCGAAACTCAAGATGCAAGCTCGCCTGTCGCTTCACCCGCTTCACCTGTCTCCCCCGTCTCGCCCGCTGGCATCCCCGTCATGGTCAACCCTCCCAAGAAGGGCGGCAACATCTTCAACCGCCGTCTCGTCATCCTCCTCCCAGCCAACGCCCCCGGTGTCAACGTCTGCAAGGCCATTGTTACAGCGGTTGCCCTTGGATATCCCGCCCCCGTCATCCTGAATTGGGGCAAGAGTGGCTCGCATCTGGCCAAGATCGCTGGTGTCCTCGATTATCTTGACTGGAGCTCTCGCCAAGGCAGCTCAAGCAAGGACCACTTGAACGAGGATGATCTTATCATGGTCGCCGACAGCGCCGACTCTTGGTTCCAACTGCCCCCAAGTGTACTTCTCTGGCGCTATCATGCTCTCAACGAAGAGGCCAACGAGCGTCTTCGCGCGCAATGGCCACACAAGTCTGAGATGCCCATGAAGCAGACCATCATGGTGTCTGCCCAGAAGAGGTGCTGGCCTCGCGCCAAGTCTGGTTCCAACCTGCACTGCGATGCTCTTCCAGAGTCTCCTCTCCGTGAGGATCTCTACGGACCCGAGACAGACCAAGATCCCAACTTGCGCATGGTCGATGTCCGACCCAAGTACATCAACAGTGGTGCCTTCATTGGACCTGTCGGCGATATGCGCAAGTACTTCCGTCGCGCGCAAGAGCGTTACGAGCTTGGAAAGGCTGAGCAGGGCGATCACTTCTACAGTGACCAAGGTTTCTTCGGTGAGATCTGGGGAGAGCAAGAGATGTGGCGCACATGGCGACGGGAGCTCGGTGATGCCATTGATCCCTCTCACAATGTTTCCACTATGGTCCGCGATCAATTCGAGTTCCACGTCGGCCTCGACTACAATCAGACCATCTCCATCCCCACTGTCTTCGAAGAAGATGACGGCGATATTTTGACACTCAACAACCAGACATTTATTGCTGAGCGATCTCGAGAGCTCGAGATTGAGCCCGTCCGTCTGACTGCTGTCCCTGAGGAGATTGCCAATGCGACAAACCCTCTTGCGCGCATTCTCTCAGAAGAGGACCGACGCACACTGAACTGGGGCGACATGACCCTGTACGCCGACTTCTTCACCACCGCCATCCCCATCAACATCCATCACAACGCCCACATCAACAACCTCAAGACCCGAAGAGTCTTGTGGTGGGATCGCATGTGGTTCTTCCCCTACCTCCGCCAGCTTGTCAACGCGCAGCTCACTCAGCGCCGACAGCAGCCTCTAGGGAGGGTCGAGATCCCCGAAGGCCGGGCTATCTACTGGGGCCTTGAGGCATACCGAACTATCAGGCGGTTCATGCCTGCTCAGCGTGGTATGGTCAACACCGACTTTGACACCGTTTGCACGTCAAGTTGGGCCAAGAAGGAGAAGCAGAATTGGTGGGATGTTGTGTTCCAAGATGAACAGGGACCATTGGTACTCAAAGCGTGATTTTAGGTCTTTATGTGGGTTACTTGGTGTAAATTAAATGTTTAGAAAGGGTTAATCATGGCAATTCTTGGGTTTGAGCGATATTTGAGTCTTTTGTTTACCATTCAGTGATTAATAGGTCATAACGCTTCATTATCAACTCCGCCGTGCCGTCGAATCATTACCGTGTTTAACTCTTCATGATATTGCCCTTGATGTAAATGACAAGTGGCAGATTGCTGTCAAAAGCACATTACCCAAGCCACCATTTTTGCTCAAACATACTGATGCTCTGTCGCCGCCTCCTAGACGTCGATTGGACTGTCCTGCCCTGGGTTTGCTTCCTCGTAGTGCATCATCTTGACAAGCCTGAAGTAGCCAGCAGCGAGAGCACCACCAAGAAGAGGTCCGACCCAGTAGAGCCAGTGATAACCAGGGAAGTCTCTGCCACCAACTGCGCAGCCAAAAGAACGTACCGGATTCAACGATCCGCCTGTAACAAAGACACCTACAATGCGACAGTCAACATCGTGCCAAGAAGTAATAACAGGGGAGGCTTCCTACCTGGAATGAGGGCCACAAAAACAGAGAGACCAATACCGATTGGCGCGAGAAACGTATCGCGGGACTTCTCCGCCGCAAGCATCAAGACGACGAAGACCAATTGAGCTGTAAAGAACATCTCAAGAAAGACACCCTGTGCTATCGAAGTATTGGGACCGAGCGTGGTGTTTGCCTGCGAGGCACTTCCGGGGAACATGGCTTCGACTAGACCACCAGCGCACATTGAAGCGACGAGCTGGGCTGGGAATAGGTACAGCGCTCGCATCCATGGCAGTTGACCAGCGAGACAGAGACCGAAGGTGACCTAAGGGCAGAGGCGTCAGCACATCGAGCTTTTCACCGAGTAAAGTAGCTTACCGCAGGGTTGAACAATCCACCACTGATCCGGTAGAATGCCCAAACGTTGACCAGGAGGGAGAAGCCGTACGCCATTGCGATCCAGATAATGGTATTGTTGGCCAACGTACCATTAGGCCCGGTGGCAGGCTCTTGCAGAACAGCAATAATGTTGCCGGCATAGCCAAAGTACAAGAAGAAGAAAGTGCCGACAAATTCACCAGACGCCGCTACCATGTGAGTGCCGAATTCGCTGAGGTGGGTTCTTTGCTGTTTGTGGTGGTGCTGGTGGCCATTGAAGCCATTCGCACCTCGCACTTCAGCAGCGTTTGCCATTTTCGCAACGTCGTGAATTTTCGCGCGCGATGACTGGTTAGTTTTCTTCAAGGCCTGGACCCTGAAAGGAAGGAATAAGCAGAAAGAAGAAATCTGGTGTGAGTGAAAAACAGGGAAACGCAAAGAGTATTTACGGGGATGGTGGAGGTAATGGTGTAAACCCGGGGAATGCTCAACGGCTGACGTAGTAACTACGACCTACTCCCTTTGGTAGAATACTCATCACTTTTCAATTCTTCCATATTGGCGTGGCTGCAGGTATGACGCGCACAAAGCTGGCCTCTGTGAGACTGCTTCGCTGCGAAAGTGTCAAAATGACAACGTCAGGATTGCAACGGCCGTGGGCAATTCCACAGCTGACATTAAGCCCGTCTGCTTGGCGCCTGTCGAGTCTCAGACTATCGAATTGGCAATGTCAATGGGGCTGATTATTACCACTTCTTTATTGGACAGACGGACTAGCCGGACTTGACGTCCGGGAATGAAGATCACAAAGCCCAATGTAGAAAAGTGTGCAGCCAGTCTGGCGTCGTACTAGACCGTTTGGATCAGGCCATCGGACGATCACTGTTCAATCTGTGTTTTGCAAACATCACATCATATGCAATGAGCCGCGTTTTCCGACCAGTGAATTGTTTATAAAGCCGAGCTTTGGTGCAACCTTTGATCGGCTGCTTCTTGGCGTACATATCCTATCACGGCAATTGGGCTGCTTCCCCATTGTTGGTGTCGACAAGCTGACAAGTCCGTGCTGAACTAGACTAACTGGCTGATAAGTTGCGTAACTTGCGTTGACTTCAGCTAGATCACGATTTCGCGCTTGGGGATGATCAACACACTGACGTGTACTAGCTGCGAGTTGAGGGTCTCTGCATCTGCAAATCTGTTGATCAAGACTAAACCAAAATAATTGCTAAGCAAACAAAGGCCGCCAAGCATCCAGACCCCTCATGGAGCTGCTGTGATCTCAATGGAGTGGCAGACGATGACCGAATGTTCCTTGGAGAACCAAAACTCGATATTCCCTTCCATCTTCGAGCACTTCCAGTCATCGCCGCTGTGCGCATGGTCCGACTCACTTCCAATCTCAACGTGAACACCCCGCACTATCGCCGGTGTAGGTTGGACATGACAGTAGCACAAACGCAGTGGCCTCACGTACGCTTTCGCCCGATAATGACCAAATCGACAGTCCCCCAGGGCTCTTTGGGCACCGTTGCTGTAGTCAAATATCATACCCTTGCATTCAAAGTTCTCGTCTTCTAGAACCTGAATACCGGCCACGTCGTTTAAGGGCGCTACAGAAAGATACATATGCTCGAACATCATATGAAGGAGAGGATCCATATTCGGCCAGCTGTTGTTGAACGGCTGTAGGCTATCCCGTTGCTGCTTCCGCGGATATGTTCCGAATACAGTAGCTGGTCCGACATCTGCAACATTGTGAATGAGCAGTTCTGGGCTTGACTGGCTGAGAACAACATCTCTGTGCTGCCTGAGATGGCATGGGCCAACATACACATCCCCGGCTAGCTTTGTACGAACCTGTCTTCATTAGTACTTTGAAGTCAATCACGAAAGGAAAATATCACCATGAAAAAGGGTTTCTGCGTTGTGGCCCCTCCCCCTTCAACCTTCAACCGCATGGCGATCGCAGTGATTTCTTCATCTCTCGGTATTGGTAGGTATATCCATACGACACTTTCCTGTCTTTTCGCAGGAAGGCGCTCGAACGTTTTCGTTGCATAAGGCCTCGCATGTGTGTGCGCGTGTATTGCGTAGAGCTTGCTGAAGGAGAAGAAAAATGTAAGGCCCGTTACACTTCGTAAGTTGGTGGTCTTGAATTGCATGGACGGTGTCACGCGGCCGTAAAAGTCGCAGTCCTCAATACCAGGGGGGTTGGGAGTGTCCCAAATATGAAACCCCAACAGAGATGCAGGGAGCTCAAGCCTCAACACGTGAAACTAGGTGCCCTGTCAGTTCAGATCATTACAATATCCAGAGTAACCTAATCACCTTTAGTACAGTCACGACATCCCGAAAGCATATCGCAGGCGAAATGACAAATGCCTCCCTGTCCGAGCGGCGTCCGGGTTCGTATGATGATTTCGACAATCTTTCTATCTTACGTATTCCCCTGTGATCAAGAGTCAATCGTACTACTGGCGGACAGGTGCTTGATAACACAGCAGCATAATCTCCTCGTGTCCAGGATAGGATATTACACAAAGGTATCGAAGTAACTGGTAGAGCGGCCTCTGACTGCAAACGGGACAATTCCCTAGCTATGCTGAGAACGTGGATGTAACGCCAGAATGTCGCCGAATCGCTGTACTCTTGTACCATCTGGATGAGCTCTGCTGGTAGAAGCTTCAATAGTCGAATGCCGTACGCTTCTGCTTTCTCGCGGACAATTTCGATGTCAAGCCCTATTTCACGATCCAGATGAAGCATTGGAGCCCGTTGCCAGAGGTTCCTCTTTCCAATTGTTATCCACAATCTGTCGACCGCCTTGTCGATTTTGCAGTGTTCTTGGAACAGATTCAGGCATGTGGAATGCAACCCTACTGCCTCGGTAGTATCTGTGCATCGCCGGCAACTCGGTGCCCAGCAAAGGACTTTGGTGCCAACCCTGATACTCCGAGAATCGGGGAATACCGCACGATCTAGACAAATCCCTGATTCTGGTTCAGGACCGTCACCTAGCACTGCAAACTAGTTGTTAGCCGATGGAAGAACATGAGAACGATGTTGTCAAAAACTAACAAGTCACAAAGCTCACGCCAGCCAACAATGCTTTGCCGCAGATACCGCATTGAGTACGAAGGCGATGATGCCCCGTGACTCCGCCTACCACGGAGCTCATGATGACATTGAATGAAGATGTACGACGAAGAGGGGAATATCTTGCGTTTGACGTGACCTCGGTTCGGATTATCGAGGAACCGACATTCAGATGTCAGCAATTGGATGCTACGGTGGATGATTGGTTACGCGGCATGAGATGGCAGGGGATTGGATCTTTGGGGAGATCTGTTTAAAACTGTGTTCAAAACGCGAACAGCGAGTTTATGAAGCCCTGGTAATCCAAGATACTCCGCCAGGATCGGGGTTATGCGCTGGGACAGCCAAAGTGCTGGTCGAGGAGAGACCCGGACGATAGCATTACAAAGATGAAGGGCTATCGGATATTCAAATCGTATCTGCAAAAATTTGCCTTCCATATTATATGTAATTGCATAATGAGAGAGTCCGTTATTAGGCTGAGTAATGGGGTAAGGTAGGTGTTATTGAAATCGAGAAGAGACTAGTAAAGATCGCATATCCTACTTAAGAGCATATTTACAACCCTATTACCTCCACTAGGCTCATGAAAGAAACTTCCATTGAGTATCATAGTGATTTGATCTATTTTAATACAACATAGTAGCTCATAACGCTACGAACTGGCAGTGCTTTGAGCAATATATACCTTACTGAATCGCGTAGTGGTTCACAGAATGAGAATATATTGATGAGTATTAAACTCTTCTAACCCGCATGTACCTCTTGATAGTTAAATATATGACGCTTTTCTATGTTAATCCAGCTCGAAATTATCCGTAATTAGCTTCCAGCTACTGTGCTATTAAAAAATGACACTGATTTCATCGCTCAGCCTGTGCCTCTAAAGGCTGGATTCGGAAGGGGAATTATTTCAGTGTACAGAGGATGAGATAGGAACAGCAAGGCCTATTATTAGTATTTCTTTTGTAATTAAATCTATATTCTTCTGTAAAAACGACAGACAGCGTGATCTTCGTATCTTCGCCTATCACAGGAAAGTGGAAGCTGCCTCATGCAAGATATCCCCAAGCGGCACAGGCCGTATCTTCACCTATCATTTGAAGACCAGGCTACAACAAGCGGAAGAGGCACCAAGCCAAGAAATACCGTATCTTCGCCTATCACCAACACTTGGTAACGTCTCGGCAGTTGGTATGTCTTGCATCCGTAGAATAAATTCTTGCTAGGATGGACCCTGTATGGTTGGTTTGTGTGACGTGAGATCTCGGGAGAAAACGTGGTATAGTATTTCCCCGATTATGCCCGGTACGGCTGATCTGGATCACGTATGTTGGTCTACTCTTCACCCTGCTGCCGATCTCACCCAAAGCAGACTTGTGTAGTTCTCACTCGACGCTGTATCGGTTTTCTGCCGATCCACAAAAACAATATGCTAAAGGGCGTGTCTGAATAGCTTCAACTTCAATACATGAGTAGTTAATGTTTTGTTCCATAATTCTTGATCACTACAACGTTGCAGCGGCACAGCCCAGGTTACAAAGACCGACGGGCGTTATCGTCGAACCATGGAAGCGACGTCGCCAGAACCGGGTAAGCTCTCATCCACAAACCCAAAACGTTTGTAAAGCCCGGCCCCAGACTTGCTCGCATCCACATACGCTGCAACTCCGTCCTTGTCTGCTAGATCACAACCAAATTTCATAAGCATTGAGCCAGCTCCGCAGCGTTGGTAGTCAGGATGCGTAACCAACGTATCGAGATCTAGACGAATTGCGGTTAGCAGATCCGGGGTACAGTACAAGGTCCAAGGGGGCCCTTACAGTAGTGCTTTTGGTCTCCCATAACGCGGAGTCTTTCCACTTCCTCTTTGGCAATGAAGTCGTCGCAGACTTGACCAGGCTGGTCCTCACTCCATGGCGGATATCGTCGACCCCGCTCGCAGGGCATCGAAGTATCCCACTTGGCAAAAGCCGCGATGCGTGGACGGCCATTAGCATCTTTAGAGTCTGGATCGACAACTTTGACGTAGCGTTGAAACGGTTTATGGATCAAGTCGTGGCGATTGCCCTGGGTCCACCAGTTGCGTACCGCCGGTGTATCAGGCCAGATGCGTCGGATTCCAGGATCGGTAAAAGCTGCGAACCATACCTCTGTGAGAACGGGTACATCGTCAAGGGTGACTTCTTCGAGTCTCAGGCTTTTTCGTGCAGTCATCTCGATGCAAAACGGCGGTGAGATGTTTAGTGAAAGGAGTAGGATTCAGGATGCAGGTCTGTCTTCCTATCAGTGGAATTGCGTAAACTTTTATTGGCTAATGAGCTCAGAGGGCCGTTTGGTAAGCAAATAGCCGTCCAAGGCCATTTTTCACTCATTACATTCACTTGAGACAGTATACAGTCAACACTTTTGATTTCGGGTACAGTAGCTCCAATGTTTATTATTAGTATTACCATTCGCCTGTTGCTTGGTGGCGTTTGTTCAATTCCGTCGCCACAATCTGAACTTGCTAAAACATAAATATTACCAGTATTATGACAATGACGATACCAGGGCTTTCAGGTTGTTGAGTGGCCCAATGTACGATTTTACAGGTGTGATCTGCCGTAACGTCTCATCCAGCAAACTGGGCAGGTCGACTCCCAGGTCAATCATATACGCTTGCGATGTCTGGCGCTGAGCGTATAAAGCTATCGTGTATAGATAGGCATTGACCATCAGCGTGCTCGACAGGTTCCTGCCGGTCAAGAGGTCATTGAGAGGGAGCCAGAGCTTGTAGTCTCGCAGTAGCCGGATCTGTTCGAATTGCTTATCAGCGGGTGTCGACGGCTCCAGTTCGGTCAAGTCCTCGGCGAGGGCGATGAGCAGCCGCAGCTGTCTCCAGGTGTCGTCATCCGGTTCTTCCTCTTTCAAGAAAGTCTTGAATTTCTGCATCTCGACAATTATGCGCCGCAGCCCGTTCGGCTTTCCGCATTCTGCCTTGAGTGTTGTGTGCAAATGAGCAGTTTGACGCCACGCTTTTGCTATCATGTGATAAAATCCGGATTGGTGACCTAGGCGATGGCATGTTTGCAGAATCTAAGATTTTATGAGTTTTGGTGTATCGCGTGGCAGAAGGAAACTACTTACCGCCGAGATACCTTCTGCAATCTGTCTTCGGCTCGACCTGGTCCTGTCAACACTTCCGTCCATCGCCTCAGCCAGGCACACTCACATGTCTTCACAGAGCCATAGTAGTGCCATTGAGGCAACGAGCGCTCCATCAGCATGCTCTGGTCCAAAGTTGGACAGACATCGCCTGAGGTCTTGGATAGCTAGCATCTGATATTGATACTCTTTTCGACGGGCATGTTGGCAGTGAGTAACTGACGCAACTTGGTATGCTGAAAGGGCGAGGACTCCATTCATCGCCAGCCGAGACGAGGAGATGATACGAAAAAAGCTAGAGAGTCAACATGATGTGATAAGAAACCGCTGGACAAACAAACCTCGGCAAGTATGATGATATAACGGTGAGCTTACTCACTCCCATCGTTGTAAGTCTATGTTGGTTACTTGCTGCTTGGTAAACGAAGCACAAGTCGTCTTCGGAGTAGATGGTTGGTTGCAGGGTTATTCTGATACGATCATCTGGTATAGGCATTGACCCTGTCCTTCTCCACTGCCTTACCTCTGCCCTGGCCTTAGCCGACCAAGGTCGACGGGGTTTAGAGGTTGTGCAAGACGTTGATGGAGTACTCTCAAGCGAAGGCTTAAGGAGCAACTCTTCTTGTGACGGTGTATCGTGAAAGGAGCATTTGACCTTGTGCTTAGTACAGTTCTGGCTGGGGAAGCATGAGCTGATCGTCGTCTTAGTGTAGAGGCACGGCCCACCTACCATTGGGGATAGTTCTCGTCGCAGCGGATGTGACGGCGCTTACTGGACCAGACAAATACTGATTAGTATGTTCGACTAGTATCGAAAGTCTTTAAAGTCCCACACACCACGTCAAACAGCCCATGCGTGATTTAGTATGGCTGCACAAGGTCAGCTCGGTCAGTTTTAAGGTTCGGCAGAGCAAAGAGAAGAGGCTTCAGACTCGTACCTCCTACGGTTCCCATTTCTGGCTTGACTGTGCGACTTGGACGGCATGATTCCGGTGTAGAGCGTGTCACGGCGTGCAGAGCAGTTATCCTTGCGAGGCTCAGCTCACAATCGGTCACCGGAGATAAAGATAAAGGCGGGGAATTAGACGCGTGGGAACAAAACGGCTCTATGCTTCTCTTTAAATACCCTCACGCTAAGACGTTGGGGAGGGACACAGATTGGGTCTAGCTCTGGCTCCCTGACTCCAAAGTGCTAAGTCTAGAACGGCGATACTATCGGAACGCCGCATATTACATACATGCACTATGAGAAGCCGTTGACGTATCGTCCAGGGAGTCGTCACTACACGGCAAGGTAAAACATTACAATTTGGGTGAGGACGTGTCTTGGCCGCACGCAATGTCGCGGCAGTTATTATCAGTCAACACTATTACTGGTTAAGCAGTCAGGCGATCATGGCAGGGGGTCCGGACGAATCGGATGGGGCGAGACCGTTGAAACCTTTTCCTGACCCTGTATTTAAAACGCCGGCTAACAGGTCGATCAGATACGGCAGAGTGACTCCTTGATCTTAGATTATCTCCCCGGGGAAGCTTGGTAGCGTTATGGTATCGGAGGCCCAATCCAGTGGGTCCAGTGATCCCCGATGGCTGTGACAGCGGTCCTAGCTAATAAATGATAGATATCCTACAACGTAGCATTCAAGATAACGGCTGCCCCGTGGTTAATAAGACAAGACATTTGCCTTGCAAAACTGGCCTGGGATAGCAGTCGCGGCTTCAAAGCTGACACTCCCGGAGGCCTAAGCCATTATTCTCATCTGCTTGAGGGTAAGCGTGGAATGCCTCGTAGGGCCCTGATCTGTATTAAACAGGAAGTTAGATATAGAGTAACTTACAGTACTTATTTTTCTATATATAAAGCGTATATACCTTAGTAAACCCTATTTAACTAGTAATATAGCATAGGTCTTATTAAATTAGTTAGTCTAGGTAGCCTTATTACTAACTATTATACTACAGGGAGCTAAGTTAGCCTTATAATAATTTTATTACCTTTTACTATATAAAATATATACCTATAAAAACTATAGTAACTATAATAATAATATTAAGGACCTTAACCTTAAGGCCTAATACTAGTATATAAGCTATAATTAAAGCTATTTTTAATAACTATACTTTAAATAAAGACTTTACTGATAATAATAATAAATCCTTTCCCTTATTAATAAATATACTGCCCCTAAGCTTAAGACTAAGGACTTTATTATAGGCACTATTACTAGTACTATAAAAGAAAAAAACTTTATATTTAAGGTAAAATAATAATATAATTAGAATAATACTAAAGTTATACTATAAAGCTTATAATAAGGATAAATTTAGTAATAAAAAGAAGGTAAATATAAAGTATATATATAAGGATATAGCTACTAGGCTATTAAAAGAGTTTACTAGTATTTCCTTTAATTATAAAAAGGTAAGGAGAAAGATAAAAGACTTATTAAAGATTTAAAAGGTATTCCTTACTATTAATAATACTAGTAATACTTTTTATAATTATATTACTAGGTTTATCTTAATTAGTAATAAGCTATAGAAATACTTTATTAATAAATATACTATACTAGCTAAGTATTTTAAATAGTATAGTCTATAATTTTACTATCTTTATAAATAAGCTTTTAAGGGCAAGGAAAAGGTTAAACTTACTATAATTAAGGCTATAGATACTAAGGGGCTTATAGTATTAACTACTAACTTAGTCTTAAGTAATAAAAAAGATTAAAAAGAAAAAGAAAAAGAAAAAAAAGAAATAACTATTATTAGTAGCTATAAAGTAATAATAATACTAGGGCCTCCCTTTAGCTAAGCTATAGTAATAGAAATAGTAAAAAAATATTACTATAATACCTCTATTACCTTATTATAAAATACGCTATTATTACTAATAAAGAGGCAATATAAAGCTATTTTTAAAAGTCTAAGTTAGCTTAAAAATATTAGTAAAACCTTTATAGCTATACTTACTACTTATTAAGACTACTATATAGTTAGGGCTATAGATATAGAAGCTATAGTTTGTAATATTAAAGATTATTTTAAGGAGATAGTATTAAAAGATAAAGTTAAACTATTTAAGGACTAGTTATTCCTAAATTATAATAATATTATAAGATATAATAGTTTAGGGAATAAGTATAAAGAGAAACTATTTAGAAAATATACTATAAAGGCTTTAGTAGTAACTTTAAAAAAAGATATATAAATAGGCAGTTTTTTAGGCAGTTTAGTAATAGTAAAGGATAAAATATATATTTCCTAGTCTATAAAAACAAATAAATAAAAGAAAACTA
>NW_023502286.1:0-294 GCF_013396075.1 Fusarium subglutinans
CCTGGATTAGGGTATTAGCTAGGTAACCCTAATTAGACCTTATTACTTTATTATAATAATATAATAATTAAAATTAGTTTAAAAAAATCCAAATTTTATATTTATAGTATTTTAATTAAAAATAGTAATTACAATTTATAGTAGATTTTTAAATACTTAAATAATAATATAATTATAATACAGATAAACATATTCTATTTTAAGTACCTGAACTACTAATATAATATATAGGCCCTATAACCCCTTTACTAGCCCCTTTATAGTAGCTACCTAAAAAAACAGCCTGCCCTTTAC